>NW_022326531.1:437267-611714 GCF_002776525.5 Piliocolobus tephrosceles | reverse complement strand
AACCTGCACGTTATGCACATGTACCCTAGAACTTAAAGTATAATAAAAAATAAATAAAATAAAATAAAAAAAAGAAAAATTTAAAATCATATTTGAAATTTGAACAGAAATCTTAGCAACAGTTAAAACAAAGCTGACACAAAACCATAAAGGATATATAATATTTAAATAACACAATTAACCAACTTTTCCTTTTTGACATTTATAGAATGCTATGCCAAGAATGGCAGAATGCATATCATTCGTGAGTAAAAAAAGGACACTTCTCAAAATTAACTCTATGCTAACCACTTAAGCAAGTGTAAACAAATTTTAAAGTATTGAAATAATAATTAAGATTTTTCTGATCAAAGTGGAATTAAACTGTAAAGCAACACTAAAATATATTTTTTAATCCCTGAATGCTTGGAAATTAAGCACACACTTCAAAACAACCCATGGGTCGAACAAAACTCACAATAAAATTATAATACACTTTGAATTGAGTAAAAGTAATGCAACTTATCAAAACTTATCAGATGCAGCAAAAACAGAGGATATAGAGACATTTATAGCATTAAATGCCTATATTGGAAAAGGGGAAGGATGAAGCATGTCAAGAAACTACAGGTTAAAGTATTATTAAATATCTTATGTTTGAGAGTCTCATTCTGCATACAGGAAGGTAATTCTCTTAGCAAGAATCATAATTTCATTGGCAATTTATAAAATATCCATTGTCACAGCGATTTTAAAATTCTTAAAATGAAAACATATACACAAACAGAAATTAGTCACTTTAATAATCACATAATAAGTACTGCATATAAGTATATAAAAAGATTAATTTTCTCAGTGAAGATTATTTAACTATTACTTTTCAGCACCAAATTAAGCTTTTTATACTCTGCTCTGATTCTGTTGTTCGGATTCTGCAAATTGCATTGACTACACTTCGCTGTGGGCTGACTTCACAGTATGTCAGACAGTAGGCATTAGAGAAAGCATGGAAAGTAGGAGATATGGAGCAGTGATTCATTAAAGCTGGTGTAATACAGTCGTGTGGTTTATTCAATAGGAGTAATGCATTAACTATAATTAAATATTTTAAAAGATTATTTCTTTTTTATATGATAGAACTTATTTTAGAAAACCAGAAATAAAATATAATAAATATAATAAAGTCAATGACCTTCAGATTAGAAACCTGTAAAATGAGGCCTAGCAGAGGAACGTATTCTGTTATAATATTATAAAAAAGAGTAAAGATAATACTGTGTATCCAAAGTAAGAGGAAATGTACTACAATGATTAATAGGCATCAGATCACACACACACACACACACACACACACACCCCAAAACAAGGATTTAGGAAAAAGCAAAACTGCAGGCTGGGTTTTTGTTGTAGCTTTGGCATCCTTGAATATGCAAAAATGACTTCATTGCTCCATGACTGTCTTTCCATCCCATTACCAACTGTACCAACTGGTTTATTCTCTGCTCTAATATCTTTTCTTTTCAGTTTTATAGCAGTACATATATTTTCTGATTTTTTTTTCAAAACTTAATTGAAAGATAGTACATTATGCCTCTCTAGCCTTTATCAATATTATGACTTTTTGGCTTTTGAATATATTGGTAAGGACTCTTTATGTTTTCTATATTCAAATTATTAAGAGAATCATATTACTATTTCCTTTTACCCTTATTTTATTATTTCAATCCATAAAAGAAGCAACAATCAGTTTGGGACCAGGTATTAACATTGTATTAACATTGTTTAAGTTCATGGTGGCTGGGGTATTGGTTATTTTTGGCATAGCTATTGGGGAATACAATTTTGGACTCCAGGATGCATAACATTTAACAAATACTTGATTGGGATATTGCTATTTTGCTTCCATACTGATAATAGTGTCTCTTAAAGAAGATACATGAATATCTGGATCAAAATATTTTGTTGTTCTTGTAAAAGATACACATTACTGGATTCCACCCTGGATCTGTTTGATTTGGGTTGCTGTGATTAGAATTGTGAAACATGCATTTCGAATATTTTTCCAAGAATATCTAAATACCATAATTGAGAAACTCACCAAAATGCAAGTCTAGACCTTCTTGAGTGTCATGTATTTCATCTATTCTTCTATGTATTCCAAAGTTTATCCCAATAAGAGACTGTGTGTGAGTTGGGGGTAAAACTGTATGCTTGCTACTACAGACTCTCTAAGGCTTGAAATATAGATACAAATTCTCGATTGATTTCAAAATACTAGTTTTTCTTTCTCGGAAAACTAGATTTTAAAATATTGTATTTGCAGCAAAAATAAACATTTCTGCTACTTTTTAGAAAATCCGTATCTGAGATTCATGCACAGAGATTTGGTCTGCAGTTTGGACATTTTCTCAAGCAGCCCAAGAAAAAGCACTGTTTTATATTCATCTTGTCCTCAAAGTGCTGATAAAGTAGACTTTCATTCAAACTTGCTTCTAAAAGGCAGACCCTGGCCTGGACACAGATGTGTTTATTTTATGGTACCTAGAATCAGTGAAGACTGATATGTTCCTGTAAGCTTA
The DNA here is from genome assembly GCF_002776525.5 of Piliocolobus tephrosceles. NCBI lineage: Eukaryota > Metazoa > Chordata > Mammalia > Primates > Cercopithecidae > Piliocolobus > Piliocolobus tephrosceles. The sequence continues at coordinate 609,156 of NW_022326531.1, read as the reverse complement.
GCCTTAAAGTGAAAAAGAGAAAACTATACTGAAATAGTCACCTTCAGCACCTCCAAATTTAATAACGGAGGAAAGAGTGTCAATAGCTGTGAGATCCTCGTCATTCTACTGATCAGAAAAATCACTCCTTGCAATAGTGAAAGGAGAGCGAGAAATAGTTTTCCCAATAATCCCCAAAGGGAAGAAGTTTCCATGATAACAACTCAAACAATTTGAGAAGAAAGTTATCCAGAGCCCAACTCTCCAAGATGTCTACTTGGATGACATACTTCCTTTAAACTTCCTTTCACTTAACCATAGTTAAATAGTATTTTTTGACCATGTAAAATAATGTACAAGAAAGGACCCTTATTTATTATAAAGGTGTTATTGAATATATTGTTCACTGTATTTCATCATCTTCTATTAACACACAGAGAGAAAAGTTCACGCTGATCTTAGTTCTAGAAATAGCTATATTTCTTCTAAGCAGCTTCTAACTCAATTATTTGTTTAAAGTGTAATTCAATTATTTGTTTAAAGTGTAACTGACTTCCTTGAAACACAGTTTTTTTTTGTTTGTTTTTTTTGAGATGAAATCTCACTCTGTCACCCAGGCTGTGGTGCAGTGGTGCAATCTCGGCTCACTGCAACTTCCACCTCCGGGGTTCAGGTGATTCTCCTCCCTCAACCTCCTGAGTAGCTGGGATTACAGGTTCCCACCACCACGCCCGTCTGATTTTTGTGTTTTTAGTAGAGAGAGTGTTTCACCATGGTGGCCAGGCTGATCTTGAACTCCTGACCTCAGATGATGCACCCGCCTGGGCTTCCCAACGTGCTGGGATTATAGGTATAAACCACCGTGGCCGGCCCCTCTTCCTGTTTCTTAATCTTGGAGAATGGTGTAAGCAACAAAAAATGTGGTATTATTTTTCTTTGCTTCCTTTTCATCTGCCATGTTCCATGTACAATCTATCACTATACTTTATAAATTCCACTTCTTTAATACCTTTCTATACCCACTATGACTACCTTAGTTGTCTGGATTACTACAACAGCATCCCAATGTAGGTCATTGCATCCTATTTTGTTGGATGCACTCCAGGCTGCATGTTTTGAATAATTTATCATAATATTTGGATAGTAGATTGAAATTGGGTATATATATATATTTGTCTCACAGATTGGACCACAAACTCTGAGAAAGTAGGTTCTGTCTCAAGAACAATATGATTAACATAATTATTTTTCTGTCTGCATGTTAGACATTTGCAAACTCATTGTAATTTTTATGTCAATTCTGATAGTGGTAGAAAACCTCAATGATTATTTCAAGTCATAGCATCTCCATGGATATATTCCATTTTGCATATTTTGGATCTTAGCTCTAATTTTCTCATGTACTCAATTATTCCTCTTGTAGGTATTTTAAGTACAAATCACTTTTGGAATTAGGCAAGATAGAAACAAATTAAATAATATAAAGTAATTCAATAGAGAAACCTGGACTGGCAGACAACTTGCGATGTCCTTGGGGACAATCAGTTTCCTGTAAATTACATTTGAAGAAATATTAATTTTGCTCAGTGCATGTCTGTGAGGTTTTGTGTCTTTTTATACCTGTAACCTCAGACATAGTATGCTTCAGTCCACCTCCACTATGAATACTAAAGTATTAATACGTCTACCTATAGAATGCTATTTTATCTCGTGCTTCACATACTCTATGGATGTGGCCTTTTAAATAGTATTAGTAAATGTCATAACTGTCTTTGACCTCATCCTCTTTAAGAGACATTTATTAAAGTACTGCTGAGAGGCATAATATTAAAAACAATATTAGAAAAAACTACTGCAGATCAGCTTACAGAATCTGAAAAATATGTGAAGTTTTTCCAATTCTATTACCCACTGAATTATCTGGAGATATTTCTGAGGCTGCTGTGAGAGGGAAGGAGCAGACGATTGGTTGGATGGATATTTCCCACCATTCTTGTGTTTCTGCTTCAGCCATAGCACCCTGCTCTGGGGATTTGTGGATGGCAGACCTATATAATTGTTAGCAGAATTTCCGTCTAATCAAGTATTTCTTCCACTCTGCTTCCCAACAGAAATGTCATTGACTATAGCGTTTATTATTTTCATCTCTTTCCCCAAGCCCTTATTCAAAGTATGCTAGTGTTTTAGTTATCATGATTAGCCCTCAGTTTTTATCTAGATTTTAGCAGAATTAATCACTCTATTCAAAGATAGGTTAGTCATCTCCCTGCAGAAGAGCCAGAACCTCAATATATAGTAATTATTTTTGAAAGTTACAGATTATTCCTGTTTCACCAGTTTATACATGCTGATTGTAATTGGATTAGATTAAAACAAAGTTACAGAGAGGGAACATTACATACATAAGTATTTGAAAAAGAAAACATGAAAATGAAAATTTTTAATAGTCAACTCTAATTTAATCTGTGTAGCAGATCAATCTGGAACCGAGAGAAGTATAAATTGTACCCAAGTACTTCTGATTCACTTAATCAGGAAAACTTTAAGAAGCAAATATCTCAGTATAAACTGCACTAGAGGACAGTCGTTATCAAACAGCTGGCACAATATCTAAAAAGAGTTATTAATAAGATTTTTTATATCTACATTTTAAAACAAAGGCACTTAATCTTACTCTGCATGTTCACTGCTACTCCATTAACTAATTTAGAAGATAAAATGTAAGAACCAGTGTTTCCTAGATGAAGCAGAACACTTCCAGAATGATGGAAAATATTCCAGTTCACTGAGTATAAAATTAGATTGCTGAATGACTGTGGCTGGATCAGATTCTGAGGTCATGATGACTCTTCCTTATGCTAAGCAGATGAAATGTCAGAATAAAATCATAGCCTGGCTTTAGTTATGAATCTTAAATTAGGTGAGATAAAAAAACCTTTTGAAGTGTCATGTAGTATGATTTAAGTTTGTAGCTCCTTATTCTTATCCAGGGTACTGGAAATCTTATTATATACCATGAAGACAAGTTGCTAGCTAAGCTGACTTTAAATGAGCTTGTATTCACCCTTTGGGACCAGTGAAGTATCTTCCAAATACAGTTAGTTTACAATCATAAACTTGCTACTGGATTCATACCTTGTTTTACTTTCATTGTTAATATTGTCATTGGTAGGCAGGAAACCACACAAAGCCCAATACATCATTTTGCACATAATTAAACAATTTATTTCCTCTCCTCTATTTCACTCAATGGTAAAACACATTTAATTTTTAAGAAGGAATTCAAGGATTGATGAGGAGTGAATTCAAATTTGCTAAGTATTTAGTAGATTTAAAATAAAAATTTTAAACTGTGTTATCTTTGTATTTTTGATACTTGATTGTATCGTATTCTAACTCCCTAATTTCAGAAATGCTGACTTGGAAGGGGTTCAATGTGTCAACATTAGTACACTCTGTTTACATTTAGGCACTCTATATAAGGCAAGAGTCCATAAATTTTTACTCAAGGTTACCACCATTACATCCTTAGCATATTTGAATTATTACTATTATTATTATCATAGATTCTTTGGTATGCTATTTCCTAGATTACAGCCCAGTAACATCAAGTGTTGTTCAATAAAACTTGGAATATTGGTACTTTTAGTAATATGGAACTTGGATCTATTTTCCCTTTTCCATGTCAAAATTTTGAGATGGATATTTCCTGCAGGACTAATAACTTCAGAACTCAAATTATGCACAGCACCTTTTGCATTTTTCTCTTCTATAAACTGCTAGAATATAAAAACCAGGAGTCTTCACTCACATAACTTTATATGTTATGTTCATCATTATCTCATTTCCCTGTCTCTGTCTCCCTCTCATAATATTCTATCCTTTTAAGCTGATGGAAACATATATATTTCAACATATAAATACACATACACAGACATGTACACGTGCACACACATAAGCATTTTCTTTATAATCATTAACAAAACTTGCACCAAAATCGTGAGGCTCTGCTACTGCCCAATTCTGAGTAATGAATTTATTTCATCACTCTTGGGTTCTATTTATACTGTTAACTTTGTATTATATAGAGAGAGGTCAAGTCTGTTCTGGTCTTTGAATTAATTTTCAAGGTAATAGAATATTAAGCATGATCTCCAACTTCACTTTTACACATCCAATTTTCCAACCCCCTCATATCTGACTAATTAATTTTAACCATTTTCTCCTATAGAAATTTAAATGTGTCTTTAGGTATTCCCTTCATGCCAATACTTTAAATTGATTGCTTCTGTCATTTTTTAAGGAACCTGATTAATGCTTCCATGTGACATCTTTTGAAGGTCTTTCCAGAGTTTTAATGGATACCTTGATTCCAGTCAAATGTGATCCAACATTCTATCTTAGGCTTAAGAAAGATTGATGATATTTGATTATAGTATTCTGTGGGACCAAATTCTTGAAGGAATATAAAACTAGAATACTTAAGAGCATAGTAACTGCTTTAAAATAACTTCGGTTTATGTTAGATGTGAAAAGAAGTAGAAAATAAAAATCAATAACTGTTATTAATGTTAATGTTTGTGTCTTTTCAAAAGTCATACATTAAAATTCAGTGACTAATGTGATGGCATTATGGGGACAGATTAGTGCCCTTATAGAAGAGGCCCCAGAGAGCTGTCTTGCCAGTTCTTCCATGTGTGTACGCGGTGAGAGGGTGCCATCTATGAACCAAGAAGAAGGCCCTCAGCAGACTCCAAATTTGCCAGTGCCTTGATTGTGGACTTCTCAACCTCCAGAACTGTAAGAAATAAATTTCTGTTGTTTATAATCCACCCAGATTATGGTATTTAGCTATAGCAACCTTACTGAACTGAGACAATAACTCTAAGAAAATTACCTTTATTTTCTAGGCCATTAGTTTCTACAACCTGATTGTAAAAAAAAAAAAAAAAAAAAAAAAAAAAATTACCAAGGTTAGTTCTTAATAATAATGGTGTCTGGATCACAACATTTCTGAAACAGAATCTCTAGGGGTCTATTTTCTAAGAAGATTTCTAGATGGTACTTACCTAACTATTTTTTTTTAAGGTGACGAGGTATCACTGGTTAAGAATTTTATACTTAAAAGCATTTAGTCACACTTCAGGATTTATTTATTACATGTAAAGAGCTTGGAAATAATTACACCATCCTTACAACAGTAAAAGCTGGAAGAACTGAAAACCAATAATTTCTAGGTCCTGTCAGAGAACTGAAGTTACAGAACCCCAAATCTGCAGAGAGAATGCATACAGAGAGATAGCAATGAAGAATGGCTTACTTGGAATAGGTGGCCCTGGGGCTATAACTTATTATTTAAAGGGTAATTTTGATGAATTGTTGAGTCTGGACTTTTGATGAACTGTCGAGCCTGAGAGTGAGAAAGACCTCAGAACCACAGCATGGGCACTGCAAGATTTTCATGGATATTACCTCCAAGAATACCACCGGTTTCTCACAGTGAAGATCCAACGACGACCTCATGGCTCTGTTAGGGAGAGAAGAGTAATCATTATGCAATATTCCCAGAACCTTGATCATAATAAAGGCAAGGTCCCCAGGGGAAAGGACTTCAACAGAACACAGTTCTAAATCTAATACTAGTTTTATTTCAACTAAGAAGGAAGAAAGATAAAACAACATTCTGGAACTCTGTGGCTGGAAAAAGAAGTAGACAGCAGAAGAAAATAAAAAGTTAAATAAACCATTGGAGAAACACTTGTGAAAGTCACAACTCTGAAAGGCAGGTCACTAAAATAATCAGATTTAATTAGAAGATTAGAGAATGTTCACCCTCCACAAACATTACTAACATACAGGAATGAAAAACAAAGAGAAAAAATAATAAAAATAAAGTAGAAAAGAATATACAAGACCTTTGAGATTATTTCACAAGTGTAAAAATGTGTAATTAGAATAAGAGAAGATAAATAGAAAGGAACTGAGGAAATATTTGAAATTATAACAACTGAGGGAGAGACCAAAACACAGATTCAAGAAACTAGACAAATCCAAACAGAAGAACTACTGAGAAAAAACGAGCTGCAGCTACACATTTTATATTTAAACTGCAGAAAACCAAAGACAAAGAGAAATCTTAAAACAAGCCAGAGGGAAAGAATGTCACCTTACCTACTGATGAACAAATACGAGAATTACAGTAGATGAGTCATCAGAAACCATGGAAGAGAGAATAGAGTGGTGAAAAATATTTAAATATACTGTAAGTATATTTAGAGTATTTTTTAAAAATTTACATCCATTAAAATTATCCTTCAAATGTAAAAAAAGACATAATTTTTTATGTATTGAGTGTTTGTTTTCAACCAAATCTTCCCTGCAAAAAAATTTAGTAGATATTCTACAGGCAGAAAGAAAGGAATGTAAGCCACAAACTTGGATCAAGCTGAGAGAAAGATCAATTATATTTATTGATCTTAAAAGTAACTGCTTTCTTAAAGTAATAATATTAACAACATTTTGGGAATTATATGGATAAGTAAAATGAATAAAATTGATATAGTTTGGATCTTTGTCCCCTCCAACTCTCATGTTGAAATGTTATTTCCACTGTTGGAAGTGGGGCCTGGTGGAAGGTGTTTGGGTCATGGGGGCAGGTCTCTTATGAATGACTTGGTACCCTCTTCATGGCGATGAGTGAATTGTTACTCCGTGAGTTCATGCAGGATTTGGTTGTTTAAAAGTTTGTTGCACCTCCTCCCCTCTCTCTTGATCTCTTTCTTACCATGTGAAGCACCTGCTCCCTCTTTACTTTCTACCATGAGTGAGGTCCTGAGGTCCTCTCAAAGGCAGATGCTGTTGCCATGCTTCTTGTAGAGCCCATAGAACTATGAACCAATTAAACTTCTTTTCTTTTGTAAATTACCCAGTCTCAGGTATTCCTCTATGGCAATGGAAGACTAATAGAAACAGCAATGTTAGAAGGAACAAGAGGAAACAATTGAGAATTACCTGTTACAGTGTATCTGTGCTGCGTTTAAAATGATATGTGATTTGAAGACAGATTTTGAATGTGCATCAGAACTCTAGAGCAACAAATAATTTTTGAAAGGCAAAATAACTGATGTGCTTAGAGAGATCTTATAAAATGTTAAATTAAAAAAATAAAACAAACAGAAAAGGCAGACAAGGAGAAGGAAAAGGGAAAAAAACAAATGTGACCAATGGACAATAAATACTGTATATATTAATCCAACTATAATAATCACTCTAAATGTTAGTGATCTAAATACACCAATTAAAAGATAGATTACTAGAGTTGATTAAAAAAATCAAGATCCAATATATATTTCCTGAAACTAACTCGCTTTAGATTCAAGCACACAGATATGTGGGTAACAAAGGGATAGAGAAAGATACACCATGTTAATACTAGTCAAAATAAAGCTGGTTCAGCTATATTTTTCTCAGTCAAAGCAGACTTATGAACAAGAAAGATTACTGAGCATTTCATAATGATAAATGGTTTAATCACTTAAGAAGATGAACATTTTAAATGTATATGAACCAAATAAAAGAGTGTCAAGGCACATGAGGAAGAAATGATAGAATTACAAGGAAAATACATAAATTTATTATTTGAGTTGGAGGCACTGATAACACTTATTCAGTAACTGATGGATCAAGCAGAAAGAAAATCAGTAGGATATAGTTGACTTTAACAGCACTCTAAGTACAGTTGATATAATTGACATTTATAGACTGCTCCATCCAACAAACGTTCCAGTGCCCTGATTCTGCAGGAGTTCCCAACCTGCAAAACTGTGAAAAATAAATTTTTCTATTGTTTATAAACTACGTACTCTGTGATATGTTGTTACAGCAGCCAAAATAGACCAAGACAGGAATTGGTACCAGATGTGGGGTGTTGCTAAAACAAATACCTAAAAAATGTGGAAGTGACTTCGGAACTGGGTAATGTGTAGAGGCTGGAAGACTTTGGGAATGCATGCTCAAAACAACTGCATTCTGATAAAGGCTCAGAAGAAAATGACAGCCATAGACAGAGTCTTAATCTTCTTAGAGATGACTTAAGTGGTCATGATCAGATAGATGTTGGTAGAAATAACAGTAAAAGCCGTTCTTAGGAGGTTTAGGATGGAAATGAGGCATATCTTATTGCAAACCAGAAGAAAGGCCATCTTTGTTATAAAATAGCAAAGAACTTGGCTGAATTGGGTCTATGACCCACTTCTTGCCTTGTGGAAGGCAGAACTTGTGAGTGAGAAGCTAAGATATTTTGCAGAAGTATCTAAGAGAAGTGTTGAGGGTGATACATAGCTTCTCTCCTTGAAATAAAACCTTTCTTCTACTTGAAATAAGACCAAGAAATAAACAAATTAAAGACAAAATTTACTGATGAACAAATACGAGAATTACAGTAGATGAGTCATCAGAAACCATGGAAGAAAGAATAGAGTGGTGAAAAATATTTAAATATACTGTAAGTATATTTAGAGTATTTTTTAAAAATTTACATCCATTAAAATTATCCTTCAAATATAAAAAAAGACGTAATTTGTTATGTATTGAGTGTTCATTTTCAACGAAATCTTCCCAGCAAAAAAATTTAGTAGATATTCTACAAGCAGAAAGAAAGGAATGTAAGCAGAAACTAAAAGAGGAAAGCAGAACTAAAAGATTTGGAAAATTCTCAGCCTGGCCATGTAAATAGTAAAAATCCTAATTCTGGTAAAAAGAAAAAAAGAAAAATGCCAAGGGTGTGCATAAGTGAAAATTTGGTAGGGAGATTATTATGGATAGAAGAAAGCTAGATATTGTTCATCAGAACAATGGAAGAATGACCCTGAAGGCATTTTAGAAATATTTGAGGCTGCCACTACCATCGTGGGCCCAGAATGCCAGGGCCTTGATAGGAGAGATTCCAGGGGAGGGGCCTAGGGCACCCTTTGGATGTTGAGGCTTGCAGCCCAGTTCGGCTTCAAGTTTCTGTCCTTCACATTTCAGCACAGTGCTCCCTGGCCACCTCAGCTGTAGCTCAAATGCATCCAGGTGCAGGTCAGACCACCACACCAGAGGTACAATCTCTAATCCTTGCAGCATCCACATAGTGCTAACTCTGAGGGTGTATAGAGCAACCAAGCTGTGGAAGCATGGTTGCCTCCACCTCGATTTTAAAGGATGCATATGAGAACGCACATGGGTTGGGGCACTGTAGAGAGAATCTTCACTACGACAATGCTCAATAGAACCATGGGGTTGAGGCAACCCCCAAAACCCCAGGACTGCAGAGCCATCAGTGTGCATTGCCAGACTGGGAGAGCCGTAGGCACTGGACTCCAACTTGTTAGCTGCTATATGAGTTGCATGCAGCAAAGCCATGGACACAGGGCTTCCCAGGGCTTTGAGACCCGAACTCTCACCCCAGTATGTTCAGAAAGCAGGACATCAAGTCAGAGGAGATTTTCAATCCTCAAGATTTAATGTTTACTTTGTTTGGTTTTGAACTTACTTGTGGCCTGTTACCCATTTCTTTTTGCTTATTTTGGAATATAAATGTCTATCCTATGCCTGGGCCACCATTGTATTTTGGAAACAAGAACTTGTTTGATTTTACACATTCATAGCTTGAGAGAAATTTGCTTAATATAAATTGTAGCTTTAGTCTCATCCATACCTGATTTAGATGAGATGCTGGACTTTTGAGTTCATGCTGGAGCAAATGAAGACTTTGGGGGTTATTGAGAGGGAATAAATGTTTTGTATGTGAGAAGGATACAAATTTTGGGGAGCCAAAGGAGAAATGCTATGGTTTTATTGTTTGTGTCCCCTTCGAAACTGAAATCCCAATGCAGCATTATTGAAGAAGTGAGGCCTTGCAGGCAATTGAGCCATGGATGTTCTGCCCACATGAATGGAATTGGCAGCCTTACAGAAAAGGCTGAATGGAAGCTAGCTAGGCCCTTCTTGCCCTTCTGCTTTTCACCATGTGAGGACACAGCCTTTAAGGCACCATCTTAAAGGGGAGTGCAGCTCTCACCAGGCACTGAACCTGCTGTGTCTTGATCTTGGACTTCTCAGCTTCCCGAACTGCAAGATAGAAATTTCTGTTATTTATCATATAGGGCAGTTTAGTGTTTTCCCTGAATTTTTGATCATTTGAGTTTATAAAAGAAACAGAATAGATTAACAGGTAAAAAGCATACACAGTTTTTAATGTGCATACATGTGCATAGAAGCCATACAAAATATGAAAACTCAGAGAAAGGGCCAGATGATTGATGTTTTTATACTGTCTTGAGGTTACAGAAAGAATAGGAGCTTGGAGCAAGGAAAGACAAGTTATGAAAGGGAGCAAGAAAGAAAGGCAAAGAGCAAAGATGTCTTGTTATGCAGATAAAACCTCACAGGTAGAAACTCTCAGAAAGAATAGAGGTTAGCCTGTGGGGTAAATTTCTCTGTTAGACCTTCAAAGGTGTCAGACTCTCAGTTAATCTTTCCTAGATCCAAGAAGGATCCTCAGAGAAAGCCAGTTTGCATCTGCTGTTTATCTCACTTTATTTCCTCTACAGATGCAAATCTCCCTTAGGAAAGAGTAGCTTTTTAGGGCTGTTTTTGTGTTTGCAGTCCCTCTAAATAGCCATCTCAAAATATGTCAAAAATATATATTTTGGGGTGAAACATTTTTGGTTTCCTTCAATAAATTACCCAGTTTGAAGTATTTTACTATAGCAGCACAAAGGGACCAAGGAAATAGGTTTATTCTCCCAAAATATATACAACAGGGTCTTTATGTGGAAATATACATATCTTTGATTAAATGCATCAAAGATATAAATAAATGAAGAGATATTTTATGTTCATAGACTGGAGGCCTGGTGTCAGTTATTCCCAAGTTGATCTGTAGACTCAATGCAATACCAGCCAAAATACCTGCAAAATATATTATAGATATTGACAAATCAATTCTAAAATTTACATTGAAAAGCATGCATTCTAAAAAGCACTAGAAAAAGAGAAACAGTTCTTCCTAGAAGAACTTAGTTGCACAACTCACAGTAATTGATTCTACTGACCCTTAAGCGGCAGTATTCAGCATAGCATGGTATTGACAAAAGAATACTACTATCAAAATAACTCAGTGCTTTTCCTTTTAACGAAGAGTGCTGTAACAATTGGACATTCATTATGAACAACCAACCAAGCAAACAAACAAACACAAAATCTAGACACAGACCTCACATCTCTCCTACTTAAATGTAAAATGCTGTATTTTATACTGTAAATATTCTAAAAGAAAATATAGGAGAAAATACAGGTGACCTTGGGTGATGAGTTTTTTAAAGGAACCATAAAGACAATCCATTAAAGAAGGAATAGATAAGTTGGATTTTATTAAAATTCAAAACTTTCACTCTTTGAAGGACACTTTCACAAGATACAAAATACAAGTCACAGACTGGGAGATGTATTTGAGAATCATGTATCTCATAGAGGAACTGTATCCAAAATATACAAAGCATCTTAAACTCAAAGTAAGAAAATGAACAACCCAATTTAAAAATGAGCAAAAGGTCTGAAAACGTTCTTCACAAGGAAGATATACAAGTGGAAAATAAACATATGAAAAGTTCAAACCCTGTGATATTGTAAAATATATTTAGTTTTCAGCCCGATTTCCTTGCATATGATGCCTAAAATACTGAGAATCTCAAATATAAGTTTACTGGTGGCTGACAGCTTCTAGGTAGCTTCAGGATAAGGGCTGGTCCCCAGTTTCTCCTCCCAGTCTCCAGAGAGGGAAAAGAGGTTAAGTTATCACCAATGCCCGATATTTTCATCAATCATAGCTACGTAATGATGCCTCCATAAAACCCCCAAGAGTAGAGTTTGGAGATCTTTGTAATAGCTGAATACATGGAGGTTTCTGTAGGATAGCATACCTGGGGAGGACATGTAAGCATTGTTACCTCTCCCATACTTTATCCTAAGTATTTCTTCAGCTATTTCATCTGTAAAATTCATTATAATAATCCAGTAAGCATAAGTAAGTGCTTCCCTAAGTTCTGTGAGCCACTCTAGTAAACTAACCAAACCCAAGGAGGGGTTTGTAGGATCCCCACTTTATAGCTAGTTTGTCAGAAGCACAGGTAAAACAACCTAGGACTTGTGGTTAGCTCTGTAAGTGGGGGCAGGCTTGAGGACTGAACTCGCACGTTGTGACATTTGACACTATCTCAAGGTAGATAGCATCAGAATTGAAATGAATTAGAAGAGACTCAGATGGTGTTCACTGCAGAATTGATTGTTTGCCTGTTGATGAGGAGAATTCCCCACACATGTGGTCACAGAAGCCTTCTGTGTTGATCGCTGTACTGTGAAAGCACAGGAAAAACAATTTGTGTTTTTTCTACAAACAATCCCATTCGTCACTAAGGAGTTGCAAAACAAAACAGCAAGGAAATGCCATTCCATACCTATTAAAATGGCTAAAACAATAAAAGCCTCTCGTTACCAATAGTGAGCAAGAATGTTGAACAACAAGAGTGCTCCTTGCTGATGGACATGCAAAAAAGCACAGACATATTGGAAGGTGGTTTGACAGTTGTTTATAAAGCTAGGCATTGGGTTACCATGTGATCTTAGCAATTGAATGCCTACGTATTTACCAGACTGAATTAGAAATATAGGTCCCCACAAAAACCTTCACATGGATGTTAATAGCATCCTTGTTCACAATCACCAAACCTAGAAGCAACCAAGATATACTTCAGTAGGTGAACAGGTAACCAAACTGTAGAACAATCATACGATGAAATACTATTTACCAGTAAAAGAAAATAAGCTAGCTAGATATGCAGAAACATGAAAGAAACTTCAATGAATTTTGCTTAAAGAAATAAGACAGTCTGAAAAGGCTACATAGTGCAGGCTTTTGTTTATATGATGTCTTAGATCATTCAGTTTCCTATAATAAAATACTGTAAACTGGGTGGTTTATAAACAACTGAAATTTATTTTTCACGTTTAAGAGGCTGGCATGTTCAAGACCAAGTGCCAGCAGATTCAGTGTCTGCTGATGACCGACTTCCTGATTCATTGACAGCTGTCTCTTTTTGCATTGTCCTTATATGGTGGAAGAGGAATGGAATCTCTCTGTGGTCTCTTTTATAAGGCCACTAATCTCATTTATGAGGGTGGATGACCTAATCAGCTTCCAAAGGTCCCATCTTTTAATACCATCAACTTGGGGGCTAGTATTTCAACAATAGAATTTTAAGAAACATAAATATTCAGACCCAATCATATGACATAGTGAAAAAGCAAAAATAAACATGGCAAAAAAGATCACTGCTAGCCAGGGTTTGCAGGGAGAGAGAGTAAATATGTAAACCACACGAGATTGTTTAGGGCTATAAAACTGCTGTATATGATACTGTAATTGAGGATACACGGCACTATAATTTGTTGTAACCCATGCATTATATATATAGATTAGAGTGGACCTTAATGTATGAAAATGACAAGTGAATATTTATGTAGTTGGGAGATCCCAGGATAGAATGCAGACAATGGAAAAAGTCTATTATTGCGTATGTATAGAATAATCTTACCTAATGGAGTCAGGGGAAAATGGTGCTGATCTAAGTCACTTTGGAAATGAGTGAAGATAGTCAGATTAAAAGGTACAATATATAAGCATTACAGTCTAGTTAACAAAGTTGTTTCCAGTAAGACTATTGGCTAACAAGTCTGAAACCGCTAGATATGTATACTAGAATTGAAAAACGGACGGCGAATGAGAACAGTTTTCTCAATGTTAGAGTGGAAGGTTACAATGAACAGTAAGCCTGGGATGACCCATATGGTAAGTGATTTGACTTAGCGACGTCATTATGAGCTCATATCTAACTTAATGCAGGCACAGATCCATAAATAGAATATTAGTATTATTATTATTGCTGTTACTATTATCTTCAGGCGAAGTCTCACTCTGTCGCCCAGGCTGGAGTGCAGGGGCACGATCTCAGCTCACTGAAACCTCCGCCTTCTGGGTTCAAGCGATTTTCCCGCCTCAGCCTCCCTAGTAGCTGGGACTTCAGGCACGTGCCATCACGCCTGGTTAATCTGTTGTATTTTTAGTAGAGATGGGGCTTCACCATGTTAGCCAGGATGGTCTAGATCTCCTGACCTTGTGATCCGCTCGCCTCGGCCTCCCAAAGTGCTGGGATTACAGGCGTGAGCCACTGTACCCGTCCCAAATAGAGTACTATGTATAGATACATGCATGTACACAGGTTAGTGTATATATGTACATGTATCTTCTTGTCTGTAAGCTAAGAGCGTATACAAGTAATGACATCTCAGCACTAAAGCACTATGGTGACACGCACTGATTCAAGATCTTGAATCTTCGTTTCCAAGGGCATCTGCAATTAAACAATATTAAACAGGTCTCTTCGGAGAAACATTACTTTTAATAGCAAAAACCGCAATTACTTTTACAGCAACGTAATAGCTGGTTCTAGGACTAGGGCAGGAAGTATGCAAGATAGTCTTGGTATATCTTATAGTGACTGGATGTAATAAGGTACGAAAAAATGTACAGTTCTGGAAGTATGTTGAAGAGATGCCATAGTCAAATGTAAGAGATTTTATTGGCCAAAACTGAAAAATTCAATCAACAAAATAAAGTTGTATTGGATCAAAACTTAGAGTATAAGATAAATTTCCATGAGTCCATACTGATGTAAATAAATAAATAAATATAAATTTCCATGAGTCCATACTGATGTAAATAAATAAATAAATGTGGACAAAAAACAAATCTCCCTTGCAGAAGAACTTAATATAGACAGTGTCCTAAAGGAGGTGAATCTTCACTTTGCTCTCCTGAAACGTGGTCTGTATATTGTGACTTTCTTCAGAAGAGCACAGGTATGAAAAAAAGAGAAAAATAGTACCTTGGAGAAACCTGAATTCTGCAAAACACCTGACCAGTATACCTAAAATTGTCAGGATCATCAAAAACTAGGTAAGTCTGAGAAAGTGTCACTGCCAAGAAGAGCCATAGGAGACACGCCAACAAAACAAATGTGATATTCTGGATGGAAACCAGGAACAGAAAAACAGCATAGGTAAAACTAAAAACATCTTAAGAAAGAATGAACTTTAGTTCATAAGAATGGATCAAGGCCGGGCGCGGTGGCTCAAGCCTGTAATCCCAGCACTTTGGGAGGCCGAGACAGGCGGATCACGAGGTCAGGAGATTGAGACCATCCTGGCTAACACGGTGAAACCCCGTCTCTACTAAAAAAATACAAAAAACTAGCCGGGCGTGTTGGCGGGGGCCTGTAGCCCCAGCTACTCGGGAGGCTGAGGCAGGAGAATGGCCTAAACCCGGGAAGCGGAGCTTGCAGTGAGCTGAGATCTGGCCACTGCACTCCAGCCTGGTCGACAGAGTGAGACTCCATCTCAAAAAAAAAAAAAAAAAAAAAAAAAAAAAAAAAAAAAAAAAAAGAATGGATCAATACTGTTTCATTAATTGTGATAAATGTATGATACTGGTTTAGGATGTTAGTAATATAGGAAACGGGATAGAGCATATGAAAACTATCTTCACTACACAACTTTTCTGGAAATCTAAATATTTTGAATTATTTTAAATAAAAAACTAACAAAAGTAGTTTGGAATTACGTAATTGTTCTACTTCTCAATTCAATGTTAAACTGATTTTTGATTAACAAATTTATTATTTTCAATTATCTTGAAATGTATAATTATTTTGAGTTTTCTCTCTACCATTTAGCTAGGGGTCCTTCTTTGAGACTTTACTGGTAGGTTTAGAGATGTTAAGCACCCCCATATTTATTTTGTTTATTAAAAATTACATCTAAATTTGAAATTCAATTTTTTTTTAAAAAGTGGGCATTCATAACTGAGAACTTGATTTATCTCAGAGATTGTCCTTAGAAATTACACTTTAATATCTTTCTTCTAGAGAAAACCAGATTGAAGATAGAATAAGTAAGGTACCTTGCCTGGATAACACAGCTAGTTAGTAGCAGAGCTTAGATTACAATAAAGATCTCTGAATTTACAGTTTTGTGTTTCTTTCACTTCATAACATTGCTAATTTTCTTTCTTTATTTTTGGTCCTGTTCCTCCAGTTATAGGTATAAATTAAGATAATTCTTCCAATCCTATTCTGGCATAACTGGAAATAAATTAGAATGAAATCTGAATAATCTAAATACATGTCATTCTAAAACATTTAAAGATACGGAATATTTCTTGAACTATAATGCCTTTTAAAATGTTTAGAAATTAATTTTTTCCGACATCTCACACCTTTTTGAAAGGAAAATATGTATGCATTTCATTTTTATGGCATCTTCTTTTTATAGTAAATCATTGCGGTACAGGCTTGATATTTTTATCTGTGAAATATTATAGGCGATTTTAACCAAAAGATGGCCCATATGTAGCACCTGTACTGACCTAATCGACAGTTATGGCTCATTTGTAAGTTTTATAACCTAAGGGTTTAATATTTCACTGCAAGGACTCTAATATGCTTTGGCATAAAAAAAATCTATGGAGGAGTCAGATGACTTTCTATAGATTATTAAGTAAGTAACACTCATTTAAAATAATACGCATTTCAGTACCAGGAGATTATATAAATGTTAGAGATCTCTTTTTTTAAAAAAGTGCTTAAATTGCTGTCATGTTTATCATTTTTGGTAAGAGTTCTGTTTTGTAAGAAGTTAAAAATTGCATACTGTAAATGGTTGTTTGAGCACATTTGCTTAAGAGAAAGAATATTGAGACCATTTAACCTCTATTGCCTCATCAGGGTCTCCATTTCTTTTAAATTACATTCATTATTATAGTAAGCATTTCATACAAAATATTCAATGGGTGACAAATTATTGCTTTTTTAATTAGCATAATATAACAAAGCATTTAATTTTGTATGTTGTTTTTCTAGTTACTTATACTGCCTCCAGCAATTTCATCAACACATTCTACCTTTTATTATTTATATCATGTACATAATGCTATTTATTAGAAATAGAACTTTTTTCAAGTATATTCACTTTAGGGCACGATTTAGAATACTTCTATTAGGGTAACGTCAAGCAACTCTCATGTTATTAAGTGGCCCTTCCTTTGTTTTTTTAATTTTTTAATTTTTTTTATTTTTTTGAGGCAGAGTCTTGCTCTGTCACCCGGACTGGAGTGCAGTGGCCAGATCTCAGCTCACTGCAAGCTCCGCCTCCCGGGTTTACGCCATTCTCCTGCCTCAGCCTCCCGAGTAGCTGAGACTACAGGCGCCCGCCACCTCGCCCGGCTAGTTTTTGTATTTTTAGTAGAGAGGGGGGTTTCACCGTGTTAGCCAGGATGGTCTCGATCTCCTGACCTCGTGATCCGCCTGTCTCGGCCTCCCAAAGTGCTGGGATTACAGGCTTGAGCCACCGTGCCCAGCCTATTAAGTGGCCCTTCCTGACAAAACTTTAAAAAATTTTTCTCTGCCTAACCACAGCACATTGACCTACTTGGCACTGTGGGTCACAAATTATTTTGTTGAAGCAATTGCTCCAAATTGATGCAGATTTGTTTTTCAGACAATCTTTATATTTTCTTTGAAACAGTATCTGCATCAGTGCATAGTCTGGGAATAATTCCATTTGATTTTTTAAAAATCCAAGGACATTCAAAAGATATGATGTTTTCTGAGAAATTAGAAGACAAATTTTGGAAGGAATTCTTTCTCAGTGAGGCAGGAAGACAGGGATGATGAAAGAGACTACAGGATAAGCAGTCTTACAGTTGCTGGTCTCGGTTGTCTAGAAGAAAGCAAAGAATATGGGAACTCACTTGTAAAGAAAATTGCTGTTACTTGGAACATGGCATTTATGGAAAGTTCCATCCTACAGTGGCAGACCACTCATTAATGATTCTCAAGTTCACATGAAACATTCACCATGACTGACCACATTCCAGGCCATAAAACGCAGCTTAATAAATTTTAAATAATATGAATTATACAAGGGATGTTCTCATAACACAATGAAATTAAATTAGAAGTCAATAAAGAAAAGTAGCTGGGAAATTCCCACATATTTCATGATTAAACAATCCTAATTAAAGGAGGCGATCTTGTCATTTTCATGAAACTGGAGGACATTATGAAATAAGCCTGACATAGAGATAAGCTAGACACAGAAAAATATTACATTATCTTGCTTATATGTGGAATCAAAAAGTCAAATGTATAGAGATAGAGAATAAGACATTTAAATACAGATTGTTACATGTAGAAATATATATAAATATTTGTATGCACCTGGGTAATCATAGGCAAGTACATTTTTTGTCCTGTGAGTCTAGAGAGCCTAGAAGCAGTGACCCTTGACATCAACAAGCATACATCGCAGCCAGATTTGGGGTTTTGATACCATTCTGCAGTAAAGGGACCCAGATTTCTTTGGAGAAATGGCTAATTCTAGGATTGTGACAGGAAATACACAAAATTAACCTGGAATATCTTGTAGTGCCAGAAAATAAGAAAGTGCAATTTATTTTATTATTATTATTATTATTTTAGTTTACTTCTTAAAAAAAAAGTGAGATACATGTACAGAACGTGCAGGTTTGTTACACAGGTATACGTGTGCCATGGTGGTTTGCTGCACCTATTGACCCGTCCAGTAAGTTCCCTCCCCTACGTGTGCCATGGAGGTTTGCTGCACCTATTGACCCGTCCTGTAAGTTCCCTCCCCTCACCCTCCCACTTTCCAACAGGCCCTGGTGTGTGTTGTTCCCCTGTCTGTGTCCATGCATTCTCAATGTTCAACTCCCAGTTATGAGTGAGAACATGCAGTGTCTGGTTTTCTGCTCCTGTGTTAGTTTGCTGAGGATGATGGCTTCAAACTTCATTCATGTCCCCTGCAAAGGACATGATCTCATTCTTTTTTATGACTGCATAGTATTCCATGGTGTGTATCTGCCACATTTTCTTTATCTAGTCTATCATTGATGGGCATTTGGGCTTGTTCCATGTCTTTGCTATTGTAAATAGTGCTGCAGTAGACATATAAGTGCATGTGCCTTTATAGTAGAATGATTTATATTCCTTTGGGTATATACCCAGTAATGGGATTGCTAAAGCAAATGATATTTCTGGTTCTAGATCCTTGAGGATTCACCATACTGTCTTCCACAATGGTTGAATTTCACTTACATCTCACCAACTGTATAAAAGCATTTCTATTTCTCCACAGTCTTGCCAGCATCTGTTGTTTTCTGACATTTTAATAATTGCCATTCTGACTGGCATGAGATGGTATCTCATTTTGGTTTTGATTTGCATTTCTTTAATTCCAGTGATGTTAAGACCTAGAAGAAGACCTAGGCAAAATCATTCAGGACATAGGCATGGACAAAGACTTCATGACAAAAATGCCAAAAGCAATTGCAACAAAAGCCAAAATTGACAAATGGGATCTAATTAAACTAAAGAGCTTCTGCACAGCAAAAGAAACTATCATCAGAGTGAACATGTCACCTACAGAATGGGAGAAAATTTTTGCAATCTACCCATCTGATAAAGGTCTAATATCCAGAATCTACAAGGAACTTAAACATATTTACAAGAAAAAAACAACCCCTTCAAAAAGTGGGCAAAGGAACAGACACTTCTCAAAAAAAGACATTTACGTGGCTAGCAAACATATGAAAAAAAGCTAAACATTGTTATTGCTGGTGGTCAAAGGGAAATAGGAGGCACCTGAAAGCCCCTCCAATGGCTGAAAGGCTCCCCCAATCTGAAACCATGTGAACCACAAAATAAATGTATTAGTATTGGATTATAAACTCAAGCTTTAAAGTAAGTATCTATGAGTCTATACTGATATAGATATCAGTGATTTTGATATAAATAAATCAGTGCTATCTATAGCTAAAGGTAAATAATACTATAATATTTCAATGTAAATTATTATAGCAATATAACATTATTTATATTTAGGTATAGATACCACTGATTTATAATATTGTATTATAAGTATAATATAGATATATCAGTGATTTATCTAGATTAGTATGGACTCATGAATATTTATACATTGAGATAATATGTATACTTGATATAGTTATCAGTGATTTAGATATAGACATCATTTATATAGATAAATCATGGATATTTACTTTATACCTTGAGTAAATGAAACAAGGAGAGTAAATGAATGAATCATTTATCTATATCAATGAGATGGAAGAGACACCCTCCTTTGCAGAACAATTTCAAATAATTTATATAAATGATCCATCTTCAAGTGGGTTACGGGGGCATAAATCTCTACTCCTTAGGTGTAGTCTGCACACAATGGCTTCCATACAGAAAGTATATTATGGAAAGTAGATTAAAAAAACTTTATAAGAGATAAACTTGACAAATACTACCTCAGCTAGATGATCATGGTCAATGTCAGCAGTAGATAAATCATGTTGTCAGTATGTACTCTTGATATGATGAGATGATAATGAACTTTGTTTCTGTAATCTTCCTCCCCCAAACCCATAACCCTATGCCAACCATGAGAAAACATGAAATAAATTTCAATAGAGGGACTTACCTAGTAATCCTTCAAACATTTAAGGTAGCAAAAATAAGGAGAGTAAAAAGCTATCACAGCAAGGAGAAGGAGTCATGACAACTAAATGGAGTGTGTTATCCTATATGGGATCCTGAAGCAGAAAAGTAAATTAGATTAAAAAAAATAATATTGACTAAGGCACAGACCTTAGTTAATAATAATGTATCAGCACTGGTTCATTAACCATAAACAATCACTATACTAATATAAGAGGTCAATAATAGGGAAAACTTGGTGAGAAGGTACATGCAAATTTTATGGATAACTTTTTAAATTTTTCATTAAATCTAAAATAATTTAAAACTCAAGCCTGTTTAAAAAATATAATCTGAAGATATTCAGGTAGATATACAGAAATAGATAAGTGAAAAAGTGCCTTCCTTATACTCAAATTAGAAGTTAATAGACAAGGTCTAGGATTAGAAAGTTATGTGTATTGCGAATATTAAATTAAAGATATAAATGGAATGAAAGAATAAAAAATGCAAACCTCCCAAAATCTCAGATAAAATACATACACAAAATTATTACAGAAAAGCAGAGTAGATTTTAATATTTATAAATAGAATAAAAACAAAGCAGAGCATAACAATGATAGTAAGACCAAATATATCTGTTGTATCAATAAATACAACTGTAATCTCATAATTGCATTTTTAATGAGTAAAAGCTGCTTATTTCAATTTTATGGTTTTTAAAAAGTGATATAGCTATAAAATGGTCTGAATAATTTGAAAATAAAATTAATGGCAAAAATACCAAAAAGATGAAGAACCTTGGTCACAATGTCAGACAGTTCTGAATTAAATTTAAATGGCATTAAATACCCAAAAGACAGATAGTTTATAATGATAAAATTTCAATCTACAATCAAATAGGCAACAATTTAGGCTATTCATACATCAAATAATAGCTTCAGTATTTATAAGGCAAGAATTTTATAAATTTTGGAGTATTAAAAAATCTTATTAATTGAATATTTCAATAACATCGTAACTAATATCTTATTTTTAGATAAACATCTTAATTATACTTTATCATATTTTGGTTATTTGTATTTCACTTTTGGATTGCAAATTCAACATATAGAATTATGAATTATATATATCCTGAAAACACGTATTTTCTTTTAGGTGCTAGGAATGCATATTCTCCAAAGGAAAAAACAAAAACAACAGAGAAAAACTCTCACGTTGCATCTCTTCAAAAAAACTTATTGTATTCCAAATATTTGCAGACAAATGTTGCATATGAAAAAGAATGATAAATATTTTGAAATCTCTTTTAAATTATATGTTAAATACAAAAACAAAGTGTAAAACTGCATGTTAAATTTGAGTGGAATAGATAAACTTTGAAGAAAATAAAAATTCCCAAACCGACCCCAGAGGAGATAGAAAAGTTTAAAGATACTTGTTTCACAGAAGAAATAAATATGACAATGATAGACTACTCATAAATGACTGGGTCTGAACATTTTAATTGATATTTTATGAATATAAAAGTATATAAATATAAAGAAAATATACAAGAAATGTCGTGCAGTCATAAAGCAGCTTAAGAAATAAAATATCAGTGGTAAAGACTCATAGAAAGTGTGGGAAAATGAGAGTGAAAGGTTTCAGACTCTGGTAAAATAGCAATACTCTCTGGCATTTCTATGACCATATATAAAGAAATCATAGACATATTTAGTTTTTGAGACCAAACTGGTGGAATATTCCAGCTTGGGAACATGTGTGATGGTGGCTTTACCTTGGTAATTTAAATGTATGAATGGCTCCCAGGGAAGAATGTGTTGTTGAGTTGGTCTTGAAGTACACGTGAAGTACCATAGGATGGAGGGCCTCATATGAGTGAGTTGAAAGTCAGTGAGATAGGAGATAATTAGTGGGAAGGTCATAGAGGGCAGAATGGCAAGCCCAACAATTAACTTGTAAATGTCAAGGAATTTGTTCACATCTTCTAAGTTGTCAAATGTATGAGTATAATGCATTTATAGCAATTCCTTACTCTCTTTCTAATGGCTGCAGGATTTACAGTAATATCCCCTTTTTCATTCCTGATATTAGTGATATGTCTTCTTTTTTCTTAGTCTTTCTAGAGTTTGTCAATTTTAGCAATATTTTGAAGAACAAGAATCTGTTTAGCTGATTTTCTATATTGTTTTATCTTTTTAATTACATTAATTTTGTTTTTCATGTTTATTATTTCCTTTCTTCTGCTTGCTTTCTTTTTCTAGTATTTTGAGGTAGAAATTTAGGTTATTGATTTGAAACTTTTTCTTATTTAGTTTTTGTAAAATAAATTTTAATTTGGATATTTAAGATAAACAACATAATGTTATGATATATATATAATAAATGGTTACAATAGTAAAACAAATTAACATATTCATCACCTGAAATAGTTACCCATTTTTCCCCCATGGAAAGAACACCCATAATCTACTAATTTAGCAAAAGTCCTGAATACAATACACTATTATTAACTATAATTCTTGTGTTGTACATTAAGTCTTAAGACATACTCATCATAAATATGTTCTACTTTGAATTCTTCAAACTGCATCTCCACATCTGCTTCCTCCTAAACCTCCCCTGCTAACCACTGTTTTATTCTCTATCACTGTATACTCAATTAAAAAAAAAAATTATTTCACATGTTGGTGAGATCATGCAATACTTTTCTTTCTGTGTCTGGCTTATTTCATTTACTGTAATGTCCTCCAGTTTTATCCATGCAGTGGCAAATGATAGTATCTGCTTCTTTTTAAAGGCTAAATAATATTCCATTGTGTGTGTACATGTATATGTATACATATGTTTGTATATATAATATTTCATCATATATGTACATATATGAATATTATTTAGCCTTTAAAATGAAGGCATATATATCACAGTCTTATTCATTTATCTGTTGATGGACACTTAGGTTGTTTTCATACTTTGGCTATTGTGAATAATGTTGCAGTGAACATGGGAATATAAATGTCTTTACAAGGTGATGATTTCATTTCCCTTGTATATATACCCAAAAGAGGAATTGCTGGCTCATTTCTAATGTAGTCATTTAGTGCTATAAATTTTCCTCTCAGAACTGCCTAAGCAGTGTCTCACAGATTTGGATGTGTTTCAGTTGAATTTTTATTCATTTATTTATTTAATAAAACTTTCTAGAGATTTCCTTTTTTAAAAATGCGTTGTTTAATTTCACCGTGTTTAGAAATTTTCTTCTTGACTTTTGATTATTGAGTCCTAGTTAAATTCTATTTTGATAAGAGAACATACTGTGTATGATTTCAATTACTTTTAATATAGTATTTTTTGTATAGGTATGAATACACAGAAACCAAAATAAAAAACACAGTATCAGTTCTAATTGCTCCAAAAAAGTAAATATTTAAGTAGATACAACAAAATCTGTGCAGGGTCTAAGTGACTAAAATTACAAAATGCTGATGAAAGAAATCAAAGACATGAATATATGGTTCCAAAAAAATAAATATTTAAGTAGATACAACAAAATCTGTGCAGGGTCTATGTGACTAAAAGTACAAGATGCTAATGAAAGAAATCAAAGACGTGAATAAATGGAGTAATGTAATCTTCGTGGATTCAAAGATTCGACATGATAAAGATATACCTTTTCGCCAAATTGGTCTTTAGGTTTAATGCAATTTCTATGTAAACCCCTGCAGTCTCTTTTCAATATACAGAGCTGCTTCTTCTAACACACATATAAAAAGGGCATAGACCCTAGAATAGACCAAACAATCACGACAAGGAAGAATAAAATGGAAGAAATTATTACATCTTAAATTAACTTTTACTATATAGCTACAGTCATCAAGATTATTGCCAGGGAGAAGACACATAGATCAATGGAACAGAAAATGGAACCAGAGTCCAGCGCAGTGGCTCGCACCTGTAATCCCTGCACTTTGGGAGGCCCAAGCAGGCGGATCATGAGTTCAAGAGATCAAGATCATCCTGGCCAACATAGTGCAACCTAGTCTCTACTAAAAATACAAAAATTAGCTGAGCGTGGTGGCGCATACCTGAAGTCCCAGCTACTTGGGAGGCTAAGGCAGGAGAATTGCTTGAACCTGGGAAGTGGAGGTTTCAGTGAACCGAGATCACACCATTGCACTCCAGCCTGGGCAACAGAGCGAGACTCCATCTCAAAAAAAAAAAAAAAAAAAAAGAAGAAGAAGAAAATAGAACCAGAAATAGACCCACACCAATAAGCCCAATTGATTATTGACAGAGGAGCAAATGTATTTCAATGGAGGAAGAATGTTCTTTCTAAAAATGGTGCTCAAGGAATTGGACATCAATAGGGAAAATGACAATAAAATAAAATGACCTGAATTTAAATTTCACACCTTATGAAAAGTTAACTCAAATGGGATTACAGACTAAATGTAAAACATAAAGCTGTCAAATTAACAGGAATAAAATCTTTGTGATTTTATTCCCAAATAAAGATTTAGAGAAAATGTTATTTCTAAATAAAGATTTAGAGAAAATCTTCAGGACTGAGGTCTAGAAAAAAGTCCTTGGACTTGAAACCGAAAGCATAATTCATAACAATTAAATTTATTAAATTAGACATATTCCAAATTTAAATGGCTTGCTTTGTGAAAGGCCATGTGAAGAAGACTAAAAGAAAAGATGCAGACTAAGAGAAAATATTTTCAAGCCTCATACCGGACAAAGTATTGGTAGCTAGGCTAGATAAAGAATTTTCAAAATACAACAAACCATAATTTAATTCAAAAATGAACAAAAATATTAGCAGAAGTTTCACCAAAGAAGATATGCAGATCCAAATAAATACATGAAAAGATGTTCGATATCATTATCCGTTAGGAAAATTCAAATTAAAATCAAAATAAGACATCACGTACACCTTTCGGAATGACTAAAATATAAAATAGTGGCAATGCCAAATGCTGGTGAGAATACAGAGAAACTGGCTCACTCATACATTTGTAGTGGGCATGAAGAGTAATGTAGCTACTCTGGAAAACTGTTTCATGGTTTCTATTAATAAACTAAACTAAACATAGCACTACTACATAACCCAGTAATTTCAGTTTTGGGCATTTATCCCAGATAAATGAAAACTTATGATCACATAACAGTCTGTACCTGAATGTTCATAAGAGGTTCACTTGCAACAATCAAAAGTTTAACTACCTCAGATTTCCTACAATGGATAAATGTGGCATATGCATATCATGGAACACTACTCAGCCTCAAAAAGGAACGAATTATTGATACACAAAACAACATGGGTGAATTTCCAGGAAATAATGATAAGTAAAAATTAAGAAAAAACATCCCCAAATGTATTACAGGCATACTTCATTTAATATCACCTTAGTTGTGTTTCACAGATATTGCACTTTTTACAATTTTGACGGTTTGTGGTAACCCTGCATTGAATAAGTCTATCAGTACCCTTTTTTCCAATTGCATTTGCTCACTTCCTGTCTGTATGTTACAGTTTGGTAATTCTCCCAATATTTCAGACTTTTTCATTATTATATCTGTTACAGTGATCTGTGATTAGTGACCTTTGATGTTACTATTATAATTGTTTGGTGGTTCCATAAACTACACCAATATAAGATGTCAAACTTTACTGATAAATGTAGTGTGCATTCTGACTCCTCTGCCCATCAGCTGTTCTCCCATCTCTTTCCCTTTTCTCAGGCCTTCTTATCCTCTGAGACACAATAATGATATAATTAGACCAACTAATAACACCACAATGGCCTCTATGTGTTCAAATGAAAGGAAGAGTTGAACATCTCTCACTTGAAAACAGAAGCTAGAAATGATTAAACTTAATGAGGAAAGCTTGTTGGCAGCCAAGATAGGCCAAAAGCCCTACTTTTTGTGCTAAACAGTTAATATAAATACAAAGGAAATGTTCTTGAATGAGATTAGAAGTGCTATTCAAAAGTGAACAAAT
Source organism: Piliocolobus tephrosceles (assembly GCF_002776525.5). Lineage (NCBI taxonomy): Eukaryota > Metazoa > Chordata > Mammalia > Primates > Cercopithecidae > Piliocolobus > Piliocolobus tephrosceles. The sequence goes on along the minus strand of NW_022326531.1, from coordinate 582,504 downwards.
GTATGATAAGAAAGTGAAACAGCCTTACTGCTGATATGAAAGATTAGGTAGTCTAGATATATCAAACCTGCTACAATATCCCCTTAAGCCAAAACAATGCAAGTGCAAGGCTCTAACACTCTTTCATTCTGCAAAGACTGTGAGAGGAGAAGAAGCTTCAGAAGAAGAGCAGTAACTTCGAGAGGTTGGTTCATGAGGTTTAAGGAAAGAATTATCTCCGTAACATAAAAGTCCAAAGTGAAACAGCAAGTGTTGATGGAATAGCTGAAGCAACTTATTTAGAAGATATAGCCAAGATCATTAATGATGGTAGCTACATTAAACAACAGATTTCCCATGTAAATGAAACAGACTACTGTTGGAAGAATATAACATCCAGGACTATCATAGCTGGAGAGGAGAAGTCAATGCCTGGCTTTAAAGCTTCAAAGCACAGCTGAATCTCTTGTTAAGCGCTAACATAGTTGATGGCTTTAAGCTAAAGCCAATGCTCATACATGATTCTGAAAATCCCAAGGCCTTTAAGAATTATGCTAAATCTACTCTGCCTGTGCTCTATAAATGTAACAAAAAAGCCTAGAAGACAGCACATCTGTTTACAGCATGGGTTTACTGAATATGATAAGCTCACTGTTGAGACCTACTGCTCAGAAAAAAGATTCTTTCTAAAATATTACTGCTCATTGACAATGTACCTGGTCACCCAAGAACTTTGATGATGATGTACAAGAATAATAATATTGTTTTCATGCCTGCTAAAGTATCTATTTTTCAGACCATGAATCAAGGAATAATTTCAACTTTCAAGTGTTATTATTTAAGAAACACATTTTGTATGACTATAGCTGCCATAAATAGTGACTCCTCTGATGGAACTTGGCAAAATTTTTTGGACAAGTTTTACCACATTAGATGTCATCAAGACCATTCATGATCCATGAAAGAAGGTTAACAAATCAAATTTAACAGGAATTTGGAAGAAGTTGATTTTAACTTTCATGGGTGACTTTGTGTGGTTCATGATTTCAGTGGAGGAAGCAACTACAGCTATCATGGAAATAGCAACAGAGGTGGAATTGGAAGTGGAGGTTGAACATGTGACTGAATTGCTGCAATATCACAATAAAACTTGAATAGATGAGGAGTTGTTTTTTATAGATGAGCAATGTGAGTGGTTCCTTGAGATGGAATCTACTCCTGGTGAAGGTGCTGTGAAGATTTTTGAAATGACAACAAACAGTTTAGAACATTACACTGGCTTATAATGATATATACATAGTTGATAAAACAGTGGCAAAGTTTGAGAATATTGACTCCAATTTTGAAAGAAGTTCTACTGTGAGTAAAAGGCTGGCAGGCAGAATCACATGCTAAAGAGAAATTTTCTTGAAAGGAAGCGCCAATTGATAAAGCAAACTTCAATGCTGTCTTAAGAAATTGTTACTGCCACGCAAACCTTCGGTAAGCACCAACCTGATCAGTCAGCAACCATCAATATAAAGATAAAACTCTCCACTACCGAAGAGACTACAACTTGCTGAAGGCTCAGATAATGGTTAGCATTATGTAGCAATAAAATATTTTTAATTAAGGTGTATACATTGTTTTTTAGACATAATGCTATTACACATATAATAGAGTACAGTGTTATATAAATATAACTTTTATAGGCATTAAGAAATCAAGAATTTCATGTGACTTGGTTGATAATGATATCTGCTTTATTGTGTCTGAAACCAAACCCCACAATGTCTCTGAGATATGCCTGTACAACATGACTGTATTTTTATAACATTTTTGATATGACAGAATTTTAAAAATGGAGGACAGATTAGTGGTTACTGTGAATTAGAGACGGAAAATGTGGCAGGAGCAAGGTAGGTAACAGATAAAAGCAGAAGGAATGTTAATGTTAAAACTGTTCATTATTTTGACTGTAGCAGTGGACTCAGGTGAAAAGCTTGCATAGAACTTAATATATGTACACATACTCCAGTTGAAACTGGAGAAATCTGAAAAAGTGGATTTTATCAATATCTATATCCTGGTTGTCATATCACACTATAGTTTTCCAATTTACCATCAGGGAAACGGAGGAATTGTGCAAGATATTCTGTATATTATTACCTGCAATTGGCATGTAAAGGTACAATGACTCAACTAAAAAAAAAAAGAAAAACGTAGAAAAATGATATCCTGGTAAGGGAGGAGACCACCCCTCCTATCGTCTTATGCCCAGTTTCTGCCTCCAAAGAAAGAAGAAGTAAAAACTAAAAGGCAGAAATGAAATCCACAGGCATACAGCCTGGTGCCACACCCTGGGCCCAGTAGTTAAAGATCGACCCCTGACCTAATTGGTTCTGTTATCTGTAGATTACAGACATTGTATAGAAATGCACTGTGAAAATCCCTATCTTGTTTTGTTCCAATCTAATTACCGGTGCACACAGCCCCAAGTCACGTACCCCCTGCTTGCTCAATCAATCTCGACCCTCTCACATGTACGCCCTGAGAGTTGTGAGCCCTTAAAAGGGACAGGAATTGCTTACTCAGGGATCTGGGCTCTTGAGACAGAAGTCTTGCCCATGCCCCAGGCAATATAAACCCCTTCCTTCTTTATTTCGGTGTCGGAGGAGTTTTGTCTGCTGCTAGTCCTGCTACACTGGGACACAAGTTATGTAAAAAATATAACAACATAATCCCAGCACTTTGGGAGGCCGAGACGGGTGGATCACGAGGTCAGGAGATGGAGACCATCCTGGCTAATACGGTGAAACCCCATCTCTACTACAAAATACAAAAAACTAGCCGGGCGAGGTGGCAGGCGCCTGTAGTCCCAGTTACTCGGGAGGCTGAGGCAGGAGAATGGCATAAACCCGGGAGGCGGAGCTTGCAGTGAGCTGAGATCAGGCCACTGCACTCCAGCCTGGGTGACGGAGCCAGACTCCATCCCCCCCCCAAAAAAATATACATACATATATATATATATATATATATATATATATATATATATATATATATAGAACAACATGTCATGTTTTGGATAAGACAGCTAAATATTGTATAATTTAATTTTTCCTAAATTTCCACGTAAATTTCCTGTGATCCAATAAAGTACTAAAAATTATTTTTGGTTTCAGAAACATCGAAACAAAAATTTAAGTCAGTAAATAAACTTCAATGAAGGAAGAGAACTCACTAGGGCTCACTAAAGTTTATTATAAAATAGATTCTGAAATTACAATATGTTAAAAATGTTTTATTGGTGAACTGATTGATAGAATAGAAAGTCTAGAGAGAAATATACTCTTGAACTTAATGGATTTTATCAGCTGGAAAAAATTTATTCAATGAATGATGTTGGGAGAACAGGATTATCAGTGCAAAAAAGCAAAGTTGAGACCTCTTCTACTATTTTATCTACCTCAAATTTCTGAATTGATCTAAAATTAAGAATGATAAATTATAAAAGTTCCACAAAAATGGGATGATTTTCTAATAATGTTGGAATGAATAAACATGACACAATATTTAGGTATCATAAAAGTAAAACTAAGGTTAAATAAATTTAAAATACTTGCATGAATACAAAAATATGTAAACATAAATGACAAAGAGAGAAGTGGGAAAATATTTGCAATTCATATCACATAAATAGGGCTAGATTCTCTACTTGTTAGATAAATATGAAAAATGTGCCCGGGCCCGCTGGCTCATGTCAGTAATCCCAGCATTTTGGGAGGCTGAGACGGGTAGATCACAAGGTCAGGAAATCGAGACCATCCTGGCTAAAACGGGGAAACCCCGTCTCTACTAAAAATACAAAAAAAAAAATTAGCCGGGCGTAGTGGCGGGCGCCTGCAGTCCCAGGTACTCGGGAGGTTGAGGCAGGAGAAAGGCATGAACTCCGGAGGCGGAGCTTGCAATGAGCTGAGATCGTGCCACTGCTCTCCAACCTGGGAGACAGAGTGAGACTCCTTCTCAAAAAAAAAAAAAAAAAAATGCATATCATATATACATTAGCTCAATACAAATGCACAAAGAATATGAACAATTAAATTAAAAGTCAATTTTAATAGTTTCAAACATATAAAACTGGTCTCACTCATAATTTTAAAAATTATATTAAAATTATGTGATGCCATTTTTCATAGCTTGGTTAGGCACTAACCAAATTTAGATGTGAAAATCTTAGAGGAAGTGGAAAGATAGGCAATGTCTAACCTGATGTTTGGAGTTCAACTATAATGCAGTTAGAAATATTTGTCAAAATTAATATTTCACTTACCCTTTGATATAGCAATTGTGTTACTGGAAATAATAGATGAGATTTGACAATATCTAAATATGACACGGTCGTACATAGTTGTGTATATGTATGTCTACAACAGTTGTTAAAAAGAATAAACTGCACATATATTTATACATGAATTTCAAAATATAGTGCTAATTAAATAAATCAATGTACAGAATATTGTATATAGTGAACTCTTTTTGGCTATATTAACATATATATGTGCATAAATGTAATACATGTTATATGCTTATATGTGTCTCCAATATCTTGAAGAGTATCTTCAAAAGCACTGCTAAGAACTGCCAATAATAGTTGTCCCTGGGAGAAAAAGGAGAAGATGGGGCAGGGGTTTGGTAGGGTTTGTTTTTCCATATTGCATGTAGTGCCAATGGAAAAATAAATAAAGTGTAATTCAAATATAAAAAAGAATTATAAATATTAATTGCTATCATTTGTACTTATATATTATTTACTTTCAGATAAAGTATTAGCGCTTTACTTTGCTTGTCTCTTAGTAAATGCAAAATATATTATGTTCCTTAATTTATGTTCTATGAGAAATAATATCTTTGAACTACCTTTGACCTGCTTGTTCTTTTCCTATTTTCATACTAGCAGATTTAAAGAAATGTCACATGATTATGTAACTCTGAGTTTAGATGATTTCTTTTTGTTCTTTTTAAAATTCTCTATAAACATTTAGAAAATATAGCTAGAATTATGTCCAAAAGTAGCATTGTAATTTCCTGGACTCGTTTGCCTTTTGAACTTGCTTTCCAGAGAACATTCCTATTCATTATCATTAGTAAAAATCAATTTATTGAATTCATTTCTTTAACAAAATAATTTCCCTTTTTACCCTGTTTATATTTAGAAAATCTTTTCTCAAACGTGCCTCTCTCTCCACCCTTAAATAATGCCTTGGGTATCTTTAATTACTTTTTTGTCATATATGTATATATGTAATGTTGACTGCAAAGTTATTTTTTTAATCCTATTTTGATCCTTACCAGATTCAGAGGGAATGGTATCACATGCCATTTCTAAACAACTTCTGTATAACTTGTAAGTCATCTTGTTATGCCCAGACCGTTTATTCCCTGGAGAAGACCACCAGAGTCCAGAGTCAAAGCCAAGCAGCAAGGATCTTTATTACAGGTTCGAACCTGGAACTCTCACGCACACCCGTGAAACGAGCGGGGCGGGAGAGCTCCCCAACTGGGCTCAGGACAGTGTTATATAGTCTGGGGTAAATAGGCACAGAGTCATTATACAAATCAGATGTATGATTGGTCGATATTTGAACAAGGCGATTTGGCTGATTATGATTGGTTCCCGCCATTTCTGGTATTTCAGTTAATTTTGAAATTCTGATGACGTTTATCAGGGGCTTGCAGGGCAGGGGCAGGGCTTGTTTTCGCAAACCCGAGGCGGGAAAGCAGTCTTACACAAAGGCAGTTAATCATATTGGACAGGTTTTACAGGGCTTGTTTTGCAACATGGGTGTACCTTACTTAAACGCGTCTTGTGACCTTGCCGTTCTTCAGAAAGAAAAACAGGAACTTACAAAATCTCTAGAATGTGCCGAGATAGGGACAAAAGGATTGTGAGAGCAGAACAAAGGTTTAGCAATGGGTGAGTACACACTTTTATGCCCTTTCAATCTAAAAGTTCAAGATTGTATGAAGATATCAGTTCAAAAGTAAGAAAACAATTTCTTTGTTCTATTTGAAGGTTTTCTGTTTCCCTTTATACCTGAAGGAAGATTTAGTTGTGTAGGGCGTAATTATCACCAATTCACATTTCTTTTAATGCAAGGAAATGTCAAAGGCATAAAATACTTGATAAAGTAGATTTTATGGAAATTATGATAAAGTGGACCTTGCTGAAATTAAAAATTTCTGTTCTGCAAAAGACAATGTTAAGAGAATGAGAAGACAAGCCTCAGAATAAGAAAAAACATTTAAAAGATATATATAATAAAGCAGTTTTATCCAAAGTATATAATACAAAGAGCTCTTGAAACTCAACATCAGGGAAGCAAACAACCAGAATAAAAAATGAGTTCTAGATACTAACAGCCACCTCATCAAAAACAATGGAAATTCAAATTAAAACCACAATGAGACACCACTACACACCTGTGAGAATAGCTAAACTCCAGAATACAGACAATGCCATATACTAATGAGGATTAGGAGCAACAGGAACTCTTATTCATGCTGGTGGGAATTCAGCAAGGTAAGTTTCTTTGGAAAACAGTATAGCAGTTTCTTACAAAACTAGAAATATTCTTACCATGCGACCAATTAATCATAGTTCTTGGCAACTACCCATAGGAGTTAACACAGGTCCTGTATGCATACAGGTCTTTGTGGGAGGCTTATGTCCATTCAAAAATCTGTACACACAGGTTTATAGCAGCATTATTCATAATTTGCCAAAATTTGGAAGCAACCCAGATTTCCTTCAGGAGGTGAATGAATAAATTGTAGTATATCCAGACAATGGAATATTATTCAGCACTAAAAATAAATAAGCTATCAAGATATGAAAAGAATCTTAAATGCATATTACCAAGTGAAATAAGCCAATCTGAAAATGTTACATACTGTATTATTTCAAATACATAACATTTTGGAAAAGGCAAAACTATGGAGTCAATAAAAAGACTGATGGTTGCCAGTGGTTGGGTGAATGAGGAGAGAGATGAATAGAGGGAGCACAGAGTATATTCAGGGCAGTGAGGATATACTGTATGGTACTATAATGGTGGATACATGTCATTCATTTTTCCAAACCCTTAAAATGTACAATGAGAATGAACCCTATGTATGATGAACTACAGGTAATTATGGTATGTCAACATAGTTTCATCAATTGCAACAAATGTATTACTCTGTTGGGGGATGTTAATACTGAGGGAGACTATGCATGTGTAAAAGTGAGGGTTGTATGGGACATCTCTGTATCTTCCCCTCAATTTTTCAGTAAACCCAAAACTGCTCCAAAAAACAAACTTATAAAAGTTCATTGGAGGCATTTTCAAAAAGCTGTTTGATCTTTTCTTCTCTTTTTCAAATGGGCTGTCACCCTCATTGTATTTACATTCCATCACTTCTATTGCCTTTTCTATGTATTTACCATAAAGTAAGTGATGTCTTGAATATTCTTTTTGACTTCATTGAAATACTAGCATGGTGGCTATTTGATGATTAGTTTATCTTTCTCATTAAGTGTAGTCTTTTCCTTTGTAATATAGTTCCTTTTTAAGTTAATAATTTCAATGATATTGGTTGGGGACATACAGTTATATTTATGTATAAATGTGAGTATTAAAATTTAATTTTTGAATTCTAATGTTCTTTCAAAGGCATCAATTGCTAGTCTTGAATTTTTGAAGGTATTATAATTAAGATAATGTGCAGAGCTTTATTCCAAAAAACATATTTTGGATATGGTCTAAAATATTGATTCTATAAGAAAATAAACTTAAGAAGAAAATAAATTTAAGGACCCTGTCAGAGTTGATGCAGTGTACTGTTTGCAGGCAGACCATTTTCATTTCCTTGGAAAGTAGTATAGACCTATTTTCCAATATCCCTTGTAGTTCAGTTAGAAGCCATACGACTTTCTGGATAATGGAATGTGAACTGCAGTGACATAAGCCAAATTCAGCCTTGAAATCTAAAATCATTTTACACAATGTTTTATCTATTTCTTCCTCTTGTAGGAACATTTCCCTCCCTGGATACATGTGCTTCAGATCAAAAAGTCATAGATGAGTGGCGTCTGTGTTTCTAAATCACGTTTTGAAGAACACCTACGCAACAGAGTCACCCGACCCCATTGGAATATACGATGTATGGGAAATCAACCTTATTGCATTAAACTACTCGGATTTTTGTGTGGTTGGTTAAATAGTATTAATAACCATAACTAAGGCAAGGAAAAAATAAACATCTATCTACTTTTCCTTGAACAATATAAATTATATATATATATATGTGTGTGTGTGTATATATATATATTCTTAAATTTTAGAACATTAAGCACTTCTCCCAAGATGCCCTTTGCTGCCATCTCCTTGTGTTTTGAAAACTGTGTTTCAGAAGTGAAGAAATAATGGAGAAATAATTTATTTGTTAGAAGAATCATTTCAATATATCTTGGATTATTCCTACTCTCATGAGAAAAGTGGTATATCTGCACCAGTATGGCCAGTATTAGCATAAACACTGGACTTTCTGGGAGCAACTTGAAAGGTAGGTCAGAACTGAATATGTGACAGCACAACAAGACACGATGTGTTGAGGAAACTGCAGGAGTAAAAAAAGAAATATCAAATAGTTTAAAGTTTAAAGGAAGTATACTTTATGAACACGTAGGTCCTGGAAAGACAATTTAGATAGCAGATTTTAGCCATTTTATGCATAGCCTTGAATGTTTGAATATGGAGTCAAAATTAATAGGCAGTGGGAAACCAGTATGCCTTTGAATAAGTTAGTTGGTTGCACAATCAGAGTTGGACTTGGAAAAATCAATCTATCAATAAGATATAGAATTGTAGCAGGAGAGAGTAGAAACGTGTAGATAAGTGGAGGTGTTATTGAAACGGCTTATGAGTTAATAAGGGAGCTGGAAATTAAGGAATATTTTGGTGTAATATTATGGAGGTAAAATGCATAGTGTTGGGCAACTGAGTGGCTATGAAAGGCATTAAATGTAGGAAAGTCAAAGATTATTTGGTTTTTGAGTCTAAAATGGACAGAGATTAATGAATTTATCTTAAAAAGATTAGAAAGAAAATGACAAATTCATTTGTAAATAATGACTTCCATAAAGATGAATTAAAATGAAGTTTGAATTCAATATAAGAACAATTTTCCAATATTATTCATGCATCAAATATTTTTAAATGATGATTATTATGACAATAAAATACCTAAAATGTTTATGTACTATATTATTTGGACTATGTCATGTGAAATATATGAATCATAAGGTATATGAGATATTTTGATATAGGCATACAATGCATAATAATGACATCAAGTTAAATATAGTATCCATCACTGCAAGCATTTATCCTTTCTGTATGTTATAAACTGTCCAATTATATTGTTTTAGTTATTCTAAAATGTAAAGTAAATTTTTGTTGACTGTACTCACTCTTGTGCCATAAAATAGATATTATTCATTGTATCTAACTATAGTTTTGAATGCACTAGCCATCCTTACTTTCTTCCCACCTCCACTACCCTTCCCAGCCTCTGGCAATTATCATTCTACTCTCTATCTTCATGAGTTCAATTGTTTTAATTTTTTTAGCTCTCACAAATAAGGTAGAACATGCAAAATTTGTCTTTCTGGGCCTGGCTTATTTCACTTAAAATAATAACCTCCAGTTACATCCATGGTGTTGCAAATGACAAGATTTCATTCTTTTTTTATGGCTGGATAGTTCTTTATTGTGTGTATATACACATTTTCTTTATCAGTTCATTTGTTGATGGACCCTTAGCTTGATTCCGAATCTTGGCTATTGTGCTATTGCTAGTAGTGCTTCAGTAAACATGTGAATGCAGCTGTCTCTTCAACATGGTGATTTCCTTTCTTTACCTAACAATGAGATTGCTGAATCATATGGTAGCTCTATTTTTAATTTATTGAGGAACTTCCAAACGATTCTGCATAGTGGTTGTACTAATTTACATTTCCACCAATAATGTACAAGGGTTCCCTTTCCTCCACATCCTTGCCAGCATTCATTTCATTACTGCCTGTCTCTTGTATAAAGGTTATTTTAAATGGGGTGTGATATCAAAACTTTTGCAATGATGTTATACTTTTTTATATACATGTTTGCCATTTACATGTCTTCTTTTGAGAAATGTCTATTCAGATCCTTTGCCCATTCTAAAATAGGATTATTAGATTTCTTCCCTATTGAGTTGTTTGAGCTCTTTATACATTCTGGTTATTAATCCCATGTCAGATACATAGCTTTCAAATATCTTCTCCCATTCTGCGAATTGTTTCTTCATTGTGCTGATGGTTTCTTTTGCTGTGCAGAAGCTTTTTGACTTCATATGATCTTGTTTGTTACTTTTTGCGTTGATTGCCTGTGCTTATGGGGTATTACTCAAGAAATCGTTGCTCAGTCCAATGTCCTGGGGAATTAACCAATGTTTCCTTGTTGTAGTTTCATAGGTTGAGGTCTTAGATTTACATTCTTAATCCATTTTGATTTGGTATTTTTATACGGTGTGAGATAGCAGTCTTGTTTCATTCTTTTGTATATGGATATTCAGTTTTCACAGCACCATTTATTGAAGAGACTCTCTTTCCCTCAATGTATGTTTTTGCAACCTTTGTAGAAAGTAAGTTTACTGTAGATGTTTGGATTTATTTCTGGGTTCTGCATTCTGTTCTATTGATCTCTGTCTGTTTTTATGCCAGTATCATGCTGTTTTGGTTGCTTTATCTCTGGAATTATAATTTGAAGTCAAATAATGCAGTTTCTCATTTTGTTATTTTTGCTCAGGATGGCTTTGGCTATTACGGTCTTTTGTAGTTCTATATAAATTTTAGGATTTATTTTGCTTTTTCTGTGAAAAATATCATTGGTATCTTAATAAGGGTTGCATTGAATCTGTCGATTGCTTTAGGTAGTATGGACATTTTAACAATATTCATTCTTCCAACCCATAAACGTAGAATATCTTCCCATTTTTTGTGTCCTCTTCATTTTATTTCATCAGTATTTTATTGTTTCCATGGTAGAGATTTTTCACTTCTTTGATTAACTCCTAGATATTTAATTTTCTTCATAGGTATCGTAAATGGGATTACATTTTTAAGTTTTTTTTTTCAAATTGTTTGTTGTTGGCATATAGAAATTCTATTGATTGTTTAATGTTGATTTTATACCCTGTGACTTTCCTGAATTTATTGATCAGTTCTCATAGTTTTTTGGTGGAGTGTTATGGCTTTTCCAAATATAAGATTATGTAATCTGCAAACAATAATTTGACTTTTTTTTCTATCCAGTTTAGATGCCCTTTATTTCTTCCTCTTGGCTGGTTGCTCTAGCTAAGATTTTCAGGACTATGTTAAATAACAGTGGTGAGAATGGGCATCACTGTCTTTTTCAAGATCTTAGAGGAAAGGCTTTCAGTTTTTTTCTGTTCAGTATGGTACTAGCTGTGAGTCTGTCATATATGGCTTTCATTGTGTTAAGGTATATTCTTTCTAGTTTTTTTTGAAGGTTTTTAAAACTCATCAACTGATGTTGAATTTTATCAAATGCTTTTTTAGCATCAACTGGAATGATCATATGGTTTTTGATCTTAATTCTGTTGATATAATGTATGACATTGATTGAGCTGGCTGTGTTCAACCATCCTTGCATCCCTGGGATAAGACTCACTTGGTCATGTTGACTTATTCTTTTAAAGTGTTATTAAATTTGGTTTGTTAGTATTTATTGAGGATAGTCATCAGGGACCTTTGCCTGTAGTTTTCTGTTTTTCTGATGTGTCTTTATTTGGTTTGGTATTAGTGTAATACTGGCCTTGTAGAATGAGTTTGGGAGTATTCCCTCCTCCTCTGTTTTATTCAGAATAGTTTGAGTAGGATTGTTGGGGTTTTTCTTATTATTATTGTTTGGTAAAATACAGCAGTGACGCCATTGAGTCTTGAATTTTTCTTCGCTGGGAGGCTTTTTATTATGACTTTTATCTCATTATTTGTAAGTGATCTGTTCAGGTTTTGCTTTCTTCATGGCTCAGTCTTTCTAGGCTGTATGTGCTTAGGAATTTATTCACTTCTTGTAGGTTTTCCAATTTATTTGGGCATATGCTTGCTCATAGTAGCCTGTAATAATCTTTTGAATTTTTGCAGTACACAGTTGCAATGTCTCCTTTTTCATCTCTGATTTTATTTATTTGGGTGGTCGCTCTTTTTTTCTTAGTCGAGCTAAATTTCGTTAATTTTATTTATCTTTTCAAAAATCATTGTTTTGTTTCATTTACATTTTGTAAATTTTTCATTTCAATTCATGTATCCCTGCTCTGGCTTTTATTATTTCTTTTCCTCTAATTTGGGGTTTGGTTTGATCTTTCTTTTCTAGTTCTTGAATATAGATGATAAGGTTACTTATTTGAAGTTTTTCTATGTTTAATGTAGGTGCTTAGTGGTATAAACTTTGATTTTAGTATTGCCTTTGCTGTATGCCATAGGTTTTGGTATGTTGTGATTCCATTTTCATTTGTTTGAAGAATTTTAAAAATTTTCTTCTTAATTTCTTCATTGACCCACTGGTTTTCCAGGAGCATATTGTTTCATTTCCATACGTTTGACTAGTTTTCGAAATTCCTCTTACTATTGATTTCCAGTTTTATTCTTTAGTGGTAAGAGAAGACACTTGGTATAATTTAAATTTTTGAATGTTTTAAAAATTTTGAACGTTTTGTGGCCTAATATGTGGTCTATCCTTGAGAATAATCCATGTGCTGAGAAAAAAAAATGCGTATTCTTCAACCATTAGATAAAATATTCTGTAAATATCTATTAGGTCAATTTGATCTATAGTGTGATTAAGTCTGATGCTTATTTGTTGTTTTTCTGTCTGGAAGACCTGTCCAAAGCTGAAAGTGGGTGTTAAAGTCTCCAACTACTACTCTGTTGAGGTCTGTCTCTCTCTCTTCAGCTTTATTAATATTCGCTTTATATGTCTCGTTTCTCCAGTGTTGGGTGGATATATATTTACTGGTTTTCCAGTGTTGGGTGGATATATATTTACTATAGTCTTATTCTCTTGTTGAATTGATCTTTTTTATTATGTAATAAACTTTTTTGTCATTTCTAACAGTTTTTACCTTGAAATGTATTTTGTCTGATATATGTATAACTACTCCTGTTATTTTTTCATTTCCTCTTACATGGTGTCTCTTTTTCCATCCCTTTATTTTCAGTCTATTTGTGTCTATAGTTTAATTGTATTTCCTATAAATGACAGATTTAGGGTCTCGTTTTTAAATCTATTAAGCTACTCTATGTCTTTTGATTGGAAAGGTTAGTCCATTTACATTCAATGTTATTATTGATAAATAAGGAAGTACCCTTTACTCTTGCCATTTTGTTATTTGTATTCTCTGTGTGTGTGTGTGTGTGTCTGTGGTATTCTCTGCCTTCTTTCCTTCCTTCCTTCCTGTATTTTTTTTTTTAGTGAAGGTAATTTTCTCTGGTATATCTTTTAACTTCTTGCTCTTTATCTTCTGTGTATCTTTTGTGTGTTTTTTTTTTCATTTGAATTTACCATGATGCTTGCAAATAAATACTATCTTAGAACCCATTATTTAAACCAATTACAATTTAATACTGACAGCAAAAGCCAACAAACAAGCAGAGAAAACTAATAAAACTCTACACTTTAACTTCTTCCCTCTGCTTTTTAACTTGTTGTTGTTTCTATTTACATCTTACTATACTATGTCTTGAAAAAGTGTAATTATTTTTGATTGGTTTGTCTGTTAGTCTTTCTACTGAAGATATGAATAGTTTATACACTACAAGTACAGTGTTATAATATTTTTTCTATACTTACATTTACTAGTAAGCTTTGAACCTTCAGATAATTTTTTATTGCTAATTAATATGCTTTACTTTCAGATTGAAAATCTCCCTTTAGCATTTCTTGTGGGACAGATCTGGTGTTAATGAAATCTCTCAGTTTTTGTTTAGAAATGTCTTCATTTCTCCTTCACTTTGAAGGATATTTTCACTTGAGACACTATTCTACCATAAGTTTCTTTCTTTTTTCTTCAGCACTTTAAATATATCATGCCATTCACTCCTGGTCTGTAATGTTTCCACTGAGAAATCTGCTGCCAGATGTATTGCAGCTCCTTTGTATGTTTATATGGGATAAAAACAAAGACAAACAAAAGAACAATCCTGGGAAATTGATAAAGGCCACATTACTCAAGTTCATACATCAAGCAGGTACAAAAGTGGCTTATTTATGTAAATAGGTTGCCATTATATTCTTCTAAAGTTTAAGCTGTCTAGAGTCAGTTGGCAGGGCTTTAAGAAAGCAAAGCTGCCAGGCGCGGTGGCTCACGCCTGTAATCCCAGCACTTTGGGAGGCCAAGGCAGGTGGATCATGAGGTCAGGGGATTGAAACCATCCTGGCTAGCACAGTGAAACCCCATCTCTACTAAAAATACAAAAAATTAGTTGGGCGTGGTGGCGGGTAACTGTAGTCCCAGCTACTTGGGAGGGTGAGGCAGAAGAATGGCATGAACCCAGGAGGCAGTGCTTGCGGTGAGCTGAGATCGTGCCACTGTACTGCAACCTGGGCAACAGAGCAAGACTCAAAAGAAAGAAAGAAAGAAAGAAAGAAAGAAAGAAAGAAAGAAAGAAAGAAAGAAAGAAAGAAAGAGCAAGAAAGAGAAAGAGAGAAAGAAAGAGAGAAAGAGAGAGAGGGAGGGAGGGAGGAAAGAAGGAAGGAAGGAAGGAAGGAAGGAAGGAAGGAAGGAAGGAAGGAAGGAAGGAAGGAAGGAAGAAAGAAAAAGAAAGAAAGAAAGAAAGAAAGAAAAGCTTACTTTTCAGTGATTTTCAGTGATTTTTACTTAGGAAAAATGGTCAGGGGAAAGAAAAGAAAGAAAACAAAAATTGGAAACATTATTTTGGAGACTTGTAGTGAGGAAAAATTATCATTCAGTCCAATAATAAAATAATAAAAATTGAAAAACATTAGGCAAGACTAGAATCTAACAACAGGTGTACTATGGTTTTTGAAACATAATTTTTCTCTGTGTAGTTTCCCATTTTAACTAAATACAAATCATGGTAGGATCAATGTGTTCTCTTATACTTGGCCAGATTATTTGTATAAAGTGCATAAAAACAAGTATTTTTCACATAAGTTTTTAAAATTACTTTGATGGAACTTTTTCCACAAATGGAATTTCAGATAAGACCTTTTTAAAGCTGAGCCACACCATGGATTTGTACCATCAAATACCTGTAAGTTGGGTGAATTCTTCTCCTCTTGAGGTCCCAGGATAACTTGGTGCTCCTGGGGTCTTTCAGAAAGTGACAGTCTTTACTTGCCACAGGTCAGGAACCTTGTACAGGGACTGTATAGACAAGGTATGAACCAGTTTTCCCAAAGGGTTTTTATTGGATCTATAAGTCAAGTTTGATTCCTTAAAGGAAAGCACACCATTCTGTTCAAAGCATTGGTAAAATAACCAGTTTTAACTAATTGTGTCCTGTTACAAATGAAAACAGATTTTTATTGCACCTATACAAATAACAATATTGTCATAAGTTAGGAATACTTACAGTTTCCAAATTCTGGAGAAATCAGGTAGAGAGAAACAGATATGCTCTAGGAGTATACTTAATTGTTAAAAGCTGTCAATAGCTCAAAAGAAAAATTTCCTTGACTCTGAACAACAAAACAAAGGATCAGCAATGTTTTAACCAAAAAGTTAAAAAGATTACTTCAGTTTTCTATAGTTGAATCCATATAGTTAACTCCTGTCCTGTTTGATATTCATGAACATTTCAGCTTTCCATGCATCCTGGAAGTTTTTCTTCTATTCTGATTTTACACTCTGCAAAGTTATCAGAAACCTGAATTCAAGAGCAACTATTAGAGTTTTATAGCTGATTATAAAACCCCATTCTAAAGAGGACCTAAACAAGACAACAAATGTCTGTGGATAACAAAAAGTTTTAGGGCAGTCATAGTCAAAGACACAATTGACAAGGAAATTTGTTATCTCTGTGCACACAATAAATAACATTTATAATTATTACTGATAATGTACATTAAGTTATATCAGAATTATAGGAGTTTTCCATAAATGTGGAACACATACCAATAACATATGTATACAAATGCAGCCCAAAGGAAACCAAACACCATTTTATATTTAACAGTGCTTTGTGTATAATTTGTATACCAAATAAGCCAAATATATCATTTTTGGGCTTTAGGAAAACTAATATCTTAAAAGATTAATTAGGTCAGAAAAAGACATAATTTATAATTTGATTTTGGAAAGTTTGTCAAATATCAAAAGTTTAAAACACTTGATATTACAAAATAGGATCATGGATGATTGTAGAATAAGTCATTCATTAAACCAAAGTGATAACTCAAAGATTTCAAAAAAAGGGGAAAACTTTCATTATTTGTGAGAGGAGACTTAATTTTTTAAATAAATCCTAATAAAAACAGCATGACACCAATTAAATTTTTTTCCAAAGTTTTATAAATGATCTATAAAATTTTAATCTTGACCATAATATGTAACTTCCATAAGTCTTTTATAAACTTTAGAACTTTTGTGCAGGAGTCAGTTAATGCTTCAAGGAAACCTTGTTAATCTGACACAGGGTCCCTTATGTTGGTCTCGCATCAGTTTGCCTTTGACATTAATGATTGATTTATAGTGAAACCAAACTTGTTTTATTGCTAAAAATCAGCACTTACAATCTCCCATGCCCACCTCTTCCACAGTAGTCCCTGGGCCATGAGGAGTTGAATAGCCTTAATTTCTTGCCCTCTGTCTCAGAAATGCAGTTTATTTTGATTGGTATCTTCTACCAGGCCTGAAGATGAGGTTTTAATCACTCTCAGTGTTTAAGATTTAGCAGGACTTGGTGTCCTTTTTAGACCCAGAAGTCAATGCCCTGTAGCTCAATGTCATAAGTACCTTAAAAACACATAAAGATACATGAATGTAATAATACTACCTAAATTATTTTTGATCTCAGTTTTTTTCTAAGTAAACCAAAAGTTAATAATAATGACAGAAATTATTTCAATAAATGTAAAATCTGTTAGGCCAGCTACCAAAAGGCAAAATAAAAGATCTTTTGCTGTGCACAAAATTTTAGGTTTGATGAAAACATTTCCTTTAGATCTTTAAGAAAACATTGTTAGTATCAGGCCACAACAAACAGAACTCTAGGCAAAAACAAACAAACAAAAATGAACTTATATGAGCTGAAAATTACTTGAAGGAAAGCATTACTATTTTGTGCCTTTTAAAACAAAAGAGAAAACCAAAAATGGTGAGATGCAATAAAAGTTGAACTTTGGGTTTTAAAAAAACAAATTTAAATCTCTTAAATCTCCTAAACTTAAATCCCTTGCAAGTTATTAAGAGTAAATCAATCCCTTAAGAAAATTTTATGGTTCTAACCAATTCTTCAGTGTATAAGCGTTTTTTTTTTTTTTTTTTTTTTTTTAACATCAAACCCAATCTTATGAAAGACCATGATAATTTCCCTTTATTTATAGACAGCTTGATCATGTAATGACATGCTTGGACTTTCTGGATTACAACACCCGTCTTTCTTAAACAGCCAGTCATTTTGTCATTGGACTAAATTTACCATACAAAACCAGTCATTTTATTTATTTTTTATTTATTTATTTTTATTTTTTTTTGAGACGGAGTCTTGCTCTGTCGCCCGAGCTGGAGTGCAGTGGCCAGATCTCAGCTCACTGCAAGCTCCGCCTCCCGGGTTTACGCCATTCTCCTGCCTCAGCCTCCCAAGTAGCTGGGACTACAGGCGCCCGCCACCTCGCCCGGCTAGTTTTTTTTTTTGTATTTTTAGTAGAGACGGGGTTTCACCGTGTTAGCCAGGATGGTCTCGATCTCCTGACCTCGTGATCCGCCCGTCTCGGCCTCCCAAAGTGCTGGGATTACAGGCTTGAGCCACCGCGCCCGGCCCCAGTCATTTTATTATTGGAGTAAATTTACTATACAAGATTCTTTCTCATATAAAATTATTTCTTTTTAAACTTTTTTTTTTTTTTTTTTTTTTTTGAGACGGAGTCTCGCTCTGTCACCCAAGCTGGAGTGCAGTGGCCTGATCTCAGCTCACTGCAAGCTCCGCCTCCCGGGTTCACATCATTCTCCTGCCTCAGCCTCCCGAGTAGCTGGGACTACAGGCGCCTGCCACCTCACCCGGCTAGTTTTTTGTATTTTTTAGGAGAGACGGAGTTTCACCGTATTAGCTAGGATGGTCTCGATCTCCTGACTTCGTGATCCGCCCGTCTTGGCCTCCCAAAGTGCTGGGATTACAGGCTTGAGCCACTGCGCCCAGCCTCTTTTTAAATTTTTTACCAAAAAATACATTTTATTTCTATAACTTTCTTTACATTTCTCTTATTTCCTTGTTTGTTTTACCTTGTTTTATACATAACATTTACATAATCTTTGAATTGGACAAAAATTGTTTCCTTTTTAAAAACGACAGATTTTTAGAAAAAAATGTTTTCCTACAAAATATTTTTATTAGAAAATACTCAAATAATGAAATATCTATTATTTAATTTAATACAATTTAGATTCTAAATTATGACAAGTTTGCCCACGAGTATTTATCCCATACATTTACCTAATTAACTATTTGCCTAGATTATTTACGAAAACTGTGATAGTCATCAAAGTTATGAAACTCACCATTGCAAAATTATAACTGAGACAATGAAAAATATATGGCCTAAATGACTCCATCTAGCTTCTAACCTCCAAGCTGTTCTTGTTCATTCCTGGGCATAGGCCAAAATAACTTCGGGAAGATCTTAGTTTATAGTTTAACTTTAAATCAAAGATGATAACAGTCCTTTCCCAAAACAAACCTCCTTACTGCCTGTAGACTAGACTGTCTAAAGCCACGAGATAGTAAGTTATAATAATTTTACTAAATACTTCAAGATGTGGCTTTTTTTATTAAACCAAAATCAATGTCTTATCTATTAAAATTTACACAAGCAAAGATAATTCCATTTTGGACTGGGTTTATAGTTTTGTAACCCCTATGACCAATTTTGACACCTTATAATATTTGGCAGGATGGAATTGCTTGATCAATAAATGCAAACAAAAATGTACTGGCAATTATTAACACATTTTTAATATTACTTTACCAATAATGTTTTAAAATTTTATTTTGCATTCTGGGATACATGTGCAGAACATGCAAGTTTGTCACATAGGTATACATGTGCCATGGTGGTTTGCTGCACCTATTAATCCATCATCTAGATTTTAAGTCCCACATGAATTAGGAATTTTACTTTAAAAATAATTTTAAAGTTAGCTTATTTATTAAAGATTTTACTTCAGTCATATAAACTTGAAAAAGCATTTGACTAGTCTTTCTTTTCTCTGATCAAGTAAAAGCATTTGATTTAAATTCTTTTATTTTTTCTTTTAGCCAATTCATTAGAGCTCTTGTGTATATTTTCAGTAGTGAAATGTCACGTACACATAATACGCAATAAATACACAGATGTATTAGGCATACCGATAGAAGTACGTCTTATGGATTCCTAAGACCTCCTTTTTTTTTTCCCTTAGACTTGTAAACTGTTGATAACCTGTTTCATTACCATTGCAGTTGTCAGTTAAATAGCTGTAAGTCTGCATATTGAAGGAAACAACTCTTAGATAAAAAATCTGATAGTAAAATTTATATCTCAAAACACAGAGAGAAAAAGTCTGGTGGTGCTACAGGGAGATTAAAGATGAATGTCAAATCAAACTTAAAATTAGAGAAATGTATCATAACACTGTAGGTGGAGACCAATTTTATTTAGATAGGGACTATCTATCTTTTAGTTGGATCTTTGAGGTTAATTCTGTGTCTCCTAAAAAGGAGAATTTTATGAGACTAGAGCATGTGATGTTTTTACAGTGCACTTAAAAATTTTTTTAAACAGAGAAACTTCTAAGTGTCTAAGCTATACTCTTCCTTAAAAACCCAAGAGTAGCCTCTGCTGCAATAACTATTTTAGCCAAAAAATCAGGTAACACAATTCAAAAGTAAGCAGTTTAAGAGCTGACATGAACTTGTCTGTTTACATTCCTGGAGTTCCATGAGGAAAAACAGATTTCTCCCTGAAAGGCAGTCTGGTGCCCTCTCCATTTTCTTTAAGGAAGCCCAGGTTATTATAAACTATTATAGGTCCCTCATGCAGCAGAGGGTGCAAGAGAAAGAAGAGATAGTGTAAGCAAATGAAAAAAACAGAATTCAATCAACCGAGAAGAAAGAAATACTTTTGTCCCCCTCCCCGCCCCCCGCCAAAAAAAAAAAAAAAAAAGTCCTAGGGGAAAAAAATCTGAAAACATGAAGGCCTTTAAATACACACACACACACACACACACATCTTGGATGTTAGCTTTTAATTAACCTAACTTTTAACCATTGAACTCCTTTAAAAAAAACTCTTTAAATCTCATTATGAAATTTCAGCTAAGACAAATTGCTGCTATTTCAGAAGTACCAAGTATCAAACCAGAAAGAACTTGATTTAGGAATGAAACCCAGGCTGTCGTAGTGGAAAAAAAGAAGGTAGAACCTTTAGCTTTGGAAGTGCTCTTTCAGATGCGTTTGGCTAGCAAAAAAGATGGCCTTGTTATGTAAATAAAGCCCCTTAAGTAGTCAAAATGAGAAATCTTTCCTCTTCCTTTTTACCAAGGGAATTTAGCTACTTCAGCGGGCTTGTTCTTGGTAAGTTGGAACTTTCTTTCAGATTTGATCAAGTAGGAGACAGTTGATCAAACCCAATGGGAAAAAGACCAAAACAACAATAAAAACAGAAACAAACAACAACAACAACAACAACGAAACAGTTAAGCTAAACAAATGATGGCACAATTTATACAATTACTGAGCGCTCTAATGGTAAGGAGAAATTAAAACCAGTTGGTTGTTAATCTTAACTTTAGCCAAGACAAACCCCAAACATTAGTATAATAAATACTTACCTGTGATATAGGATAGAGTGGATCCCTATCTATTACTTACTTAGGGATGAGTCTCAGGGTGAAGACTGCTCTACCATCCTAGAAGCAGGAAAAGACTCAAATTCATCTTTCTTGTTGGAAGCGAGCTCAAAATTCATAAAAGAGTTACCTGCCTTCCATCATCATGGAAGCAGGAAAATTTGCCTTCCTTGTGTTGGAAGCAAGTATAATTCCAAAATAAGGAGCTGTACAGCAAAATACACTTTAGATGTTGACCAAATGTTGGGAGATAAGGGATTCTCTGGAGAGGGTACTTCCAGGCCTCAGCAAATTGTCCTATTGGTTTGAGTCATAAAGGTAGCTCCAGCTGGTACTAAGCACAGGTAGGAGATTTGTCAAAGGTCAGTGGCACCTCCACTCAAAATCCTTTTGTGGTTAGTGAGATGTGAACCTTGAATATCTGAGACAGGTCTCAGTTAATTTAGAAAGTTTGTTTTGCCAAGGCTGAGGACAGGTGCCTGTGACACAGCCTTAGGAGGTTCTGACCACATGTACCCAAGGTGATCAAGGCACACCTTAGTTTTACACATTTTAGGGAGACATCAATCAACATATGTAAGACGTGCATTGGTTACATTGGGAAAGGCAGGACAACTCAAAGCAGGGAGGGGGCTTCCAGGTCACAGGTAGGTGAGAGACAAGTTTGCATTCTTTTCAGTTTCTGATTAGCCTTTCCAAAGGAGGCAATTAGATATGCATTTATCTCAGTGAGCAGAGGGATGACTTTGAATAAAATGGGAGGCAGATTTGCCCTAAGCAGTTGCAAACTTGACTTTGCCTTTTAGCTTAGTGATTTTGGGGTTGCAAGATTTATTTTTCTTTCACAAAGCCAAGGTATAGTAATTTTTATATTACATTCCTAAACAGCACATGCATAGAGATTAGAACAGAATCCTGTCGTCCAATGTGGAATCTCTCTTTATTTGCTTTTTCATCACATGGGTTAGTCAGTAATACCTTGTTGATCATGGGAAGGATAGATCTCATCTTACATTATTTTGCACAACTCATGCCTCCCTTCCCTCACCCCAGCTACCAACATGAAAAAGACCACTGCTAAGCTATGCATATGTGAAAACATAAGTCAGTTTTGAAATACTTCATTTAAACATAAAATGCATTATTCCAATCTTCATCTTCATTTTTACTTTATCTTTTTATGAGGAGATTCTTCAAAAATAAAATGTAGTTGAAAACATACTGGAAAACAAATGATATTTAACATATTTGAGAGTTTTATACACAAAGCTTGAAAATTCATTTTGCTAGAAATTATAAAAGATTAAAGATTTCACTTTTCTATATCTGAAATGTTTATCTTGAGATGTAATAAGATACTGTATCATTTTTCAAAACTATAGTGACTATTTAGGCTACAGAGAAGACCATTAGTAAATACAAAATAATCTATGTAATATATTATACATATAGTGAATTCTATTTTCCAATTTAAGTCCTGAAGGACAAATATGAGTAGCAGAGTCATAGATATTTACATAAAATCATAAGAATAAATACATATTTCTGTACAAAATGAATTTGAAATTTATTTTCACTTTCATTTAAATATAGATCAAATAAAGTCATTTTAGTGTATAATTTTGCTGACTCCAATTTTTGTTTTCTCATTCAGGCATATAACAATATAAAAGCAAAGTTAATTCTTAATCAAATGCTCATTAACTTCAACTTGATGTAATAGTAAGCATTCCCCAGAGGAACTATCATCACTGATGAGTTATGTGTCCATAGTTTGGCTTCCCCCAAGTGTTGTACTGAGAAGCACAAATAAGGAAGTGGGAAAAGTGGGACAAAGAAAAGCTGATAAATAATGTATGAATGAACTGGTTGCTCCTGAAGTCAACTGAAGCTAAATCCTGCTGGGATCTTGGTGACCTCTGGAAATATCATGGAACAGACCCCAAGATAGTTTTATCAGAGGGCAGGTTTTTCTACTAACTCTCTTAGTGCATTGTTGAGGGTCACTCCCAGTGGTTGGCAACGCCATGACACTACAGCCATTGCATCTGGCAATAGGGAGTAAGCTCACTTGGCAATGGGCAAACATCTCATGCAGAAAAGGGACCGGGCGCAGTGGCTTATGCCTGTAATCCCAGCACTTTGGGAGGCTGAGGCAGGCAGATTACTAGAGGTCAGTAGTTCGAGACCACCCTGTCCAACATGGTAAAACCCCATGTCTGCTAAAAATACAAAAAAAAAAAAGAAAGAAAGAAAAAGAAATTAACCGTATGTGGTGGCAGGCACCTGTAATCCCAGCTACTCTGGAGGCTGAGGCAGGAGAATCGCTTGAACCCAGGAGGTGGAGGTTGCAGTGAGCCGAGATCACGCCATTGCACTCCAGCCTGGGTGATAAAGAGAGCCTCTGTCTCATATATATATATATATATTTATATATATATTTATATTTATAAAATATATAGAATATATAATACATCTAATATATAATATATAATACATGTAACATATATATTATATGTAATGTATATTATATATGTTATATATGTAATATATGTTATATATAAGGCAGAAATAATATATATAACATATATATCTTAGGCAGAAAAGGGAGACAGATGCAGACCTTTGAGGAAAGAATGTTGGAAACTGTTTGTTGGTACCCATAAACTCAGGTGGCCCAAGCAAATGTTCTGGTTCATCAATAGCATCCGACACACTCTATTATATATCTATTATATTTTAATTGTTCATTCAGTCACCCCATATTTCTGAAGCACTTTTTATTAGGAAAGATAAGTTCTAAATGCTTTGAAAATAGCTGTCACCAAAATTTTCACTCTTGTGGAAATTTTAGTCCAGTGGGACAGAGATTAAAACAAATCAAAGAATTATGTAAATAATACAGATAATACAATTATCTACATCCTACCACCCCCATCCCAAGCACTGAAGAGTGACAAGCAGCAGGTTTTGGTTCATGATAAGTCAGTTCTTATAGATACCTGTAAGAAGTGAAATGGACTGCCTCTTGAATTAATAATTGGACTCTTATGCATTAACTTTGTGTTCAAGTCTGTTTCAGTGAAGCTTTTAATACAGTGATATTCAATCTCTTTGGTAATTAGTGGTTGGTAGTGGTAAGTATGCCCAAAATATATGGTTTCTAAATATATGAAATTTATTTATTGTATACTAATACCAGGTAATTTATGGGAAGATGTATGTGCAATGTTTAAAAAGTTGCTTTCTTCTTTTGATTATTTTTCTTTGAACTAGAAAAAACATTTAAAAGTCAGAAGCTACTAAACAAATAGTGAAGTAGAAGATTGCCTTCCAAGAATGTGAATAATTCTTTTATAGAACCAAAGTGTTATGTAAATACAGTCTCTCTTGGCTTGTTTCTTCTTCTTTGCAATATATGATGCATATTGCTTTAGATAATATTTTGAATGACTGATAGCATGTAATGAGATGGTACTAATAAAGCTGTAGCCACCCCACAGAAATTTTGAAAATTACCACACATGTAAATATATATGGGTACACACACACACACACATACACACACACACACACTCACACACAGGAAATTGATTCCAGGACACCTCCCACCTATACCAAAATCTATGCATGCTCAAGTCCCACAGTGGGCCCTGCAGAACCAACATATATGAAAAGTCAGACTTCCATATAAGCAGGTTTCACATCCTGCCAATAGTGTATTTTCTATCAGCCTTGGATTCTAGATATGTACCCTACACATACAGAGAGTTGACTGTATTTATTGAAAAAATAGCCATATAACTGGGCCCATGTACATCAAGCCTGTGTTGTTCAACTGTGAATTGTGTGTGTGTATATATACATACATATATATTATTTGAGATAATATAATATATAATGAAATTATATTGTGTCATGCAATCTCATATGTAATATTATATGAGAATATATAACATAAAACTACATTATCTCATGGTATATATTCTCATATGAGAATAATATAATAATAATATATGGGAATATATGATATGTATGAGTATTCTCATATAATATGAGATTATATTATCTCATAATTATGAATCTCATATATGAGATTATATTATTTAATAGCATTTTATAATACATATGATCATAATTATCTCACATTATATGAAGTAATATATTATGTATACATAACATATAACATATATAGTATAATATATTTATATATCATATTATCTCATATAATATATAATCAATACATAGTATATAATCTCATATATGAGATATTTTATATTTATATTATTTATAAACTATCATATATACATATACATATAGAGGTTCTAATTAAATTCTACAGTAATTAATAAACTTTGTATAAGTGAATATAACTTGACACTTTCAAATAAGATTTAAAATGTTTATTTTAAAATTATAATTGATTCCAGAAACTGACTTAAAACAGGCACAAAATCCGGTTCATGAGAACTTGATCACTACTTTCTAGGAATAATTTATATTAGTCATTTTTTTAAAAAAATAATCTTGATTAAGCTGCATTTGTGGATTCATGAAATTTTGATGTACATGTTCTTAAAATTTTTCTACACATATCTACATTATACAATATATTTTAAAAGAGAAATAGTATATAATTTAAAAAATTTGTTACTTTTTAATTTACACTCACACTTAGGTTTTCTTCATAGTGTGCAATTGAGGATACTTTTGGCATATGCAGATTTGTTTTTAAGGACTTGAGATGGTGAAAATAGCCTTTTCAATGATGGCATTCTCACTCTAGATTCCTAAAATATAGGTGTGAAAGTACATCACAATTGATGCTACACAAATGAGTAGTGTCACGCTGAAGGACAATGGTGTGTGGTTTGTTTTATACACATAGTGATGTATATGAAAAGCTGTACACTGTGGCAAAATGACTAATTCTAAATATATGTGATAACCATTGGGTCTATATTAATACTTACCTTCCTGCCTTAAGATATATCCTCAACAAAGTTTGCAATTACTTCTCAAGATAGTTGAAAGGACCTATATGCCTTTCCCAAATATCTAATTATTTCAATATTCATATGTTTACTTAGATGATATCTACAAAGGTGACTTAAAACTGTTCGTGTAACAGTAAAGTCCATATGTGTGATCAATTCATTGTATTCCAACCTGGTCAAATACTTAGATTGGATTATATTTTCATTCACTTAATCTCAGTTTAATAAGTGCACAGTTCCCAGCATTGAGTTAAGTACTAAAAAGCCATTAAAAAAAACCACCCCACCCTAACATACTTTCTTTTTAGTAGTTAATGACAGCCTTTTTCTTAACAGAAGTTTCTCTCCTCCACCTCTTCTTTGTTTCTCATTTTCTTTGCTTTTTTCCTTTCTCTTTTATTTCTTCTTTCTTCTTTGGCCTTTTTTCCTGCCTGCCTTCCACCCTCCCTGCTTCTTTTGTGTAATTTTATGTTATTACAGTGAAGTATAAACAAAGAAGAATACCATACTATTTTTCTTCCCTCATCATGACCTGACCCTTTCAAATTCACTATGTTTTGGTTTGCCTTCTTTCCCCTTGAATTTATCCTCTGCTGAGGATAAATTAGGTTTTGGGTTAGTTCTCAGTTTTTCATTCATTGTGCCAATTATGTTTCTCACTTACAGGTCTAAAGTAACACTTGATTAACTCACTGATGAATATATGGGTGCTTATGCTTTATTATTTATTAGAGAAAAGTTATTTTCTTCAACTCATGTTTGTCTTCAACTCTTGCCATATACCACTTTAACATACTTTGGGAGCTCAGGTTAGCTGCCTCAAATACATTATTTAACATACATGATATGATATGATATAAAGATCAATTATAAATGATTGGTAGATAAATAAAGATAGATACTTGCAAAAATAGGAAATAAATGGTGACTATGTTAAAGTGTGAATGATTCCCTGCCACGTATGGCATTGCAGTAAGTACTATTGAGGTGAATGCACAAACAGAAACTAAACTGAGGAACATTAGGTAGTCCACAAATTGTTATTAAGCACTGAAAATATATTCTTTTATTGTGAGTTTGAGTATATTCATATTCCCCCAGAATGTAGGCTGGCTCAAGACTGCTTCAGTCAATAAAAACAACACTCTGCTTAAACTCTAAGAAATCTAGCAACTTCTATCTTAGCCTCTTGAAACCTTCAGTTGCCATGTAAGTTATCCAACTACACTGTCAGAAAGAACATTTGGACAGGCCCTGAAACTAGAGTGCTACAGTTGAGTTCAACCTTTAGTCTTTACCACCTAAGGTGCCAGACATAACGAGCAAAGCCATTTTGGACCATCCAGACAAGTCCACTGGACACCTAAATACTACTGCTGGAGAATTGATGGTGCATGAAATAGAAGAATCACCCAATAGAGTCCTGCCCAAATGTATAATTTATAAAACAATGAGACATATTAAAATGGATGTTGTGTAATGCTCTAGTGAAAAGACTAAAAGGCAGACATGAAATCCACAGGCAGACAGCCCGGGCGGCGCCCGGAGCCTGGTTAAAGATCGACCCCTGACCTAACCAGTTATGTTATCTATAGATTCCAGAAGTTGTATGGACAAGCGTTGTGAAAGTCCCTGTCCTGTTCTGTTTACCGGTGCTTGCAGCCCCCAGTCACGTACCCACTGCTTGCTCAATCGAAACCAGCCCCGTCCCACCCATGGTTAAGCAAGCAGTTTGTCTAAAAAACAAAAACCCCTAGACGTTTGTGGTTTAAAAAAGGGCGGGAGCCAATCAGAAACTGCCGAATGTTCAAACTTCAAAATGTCAGCCAATCCCAATCTTGTAACTGCAAAAATGCCCTAATCTTCTGTAACCTGTTTGTGCCTTACTATAAAAAGTAGACTTGAGCTGTGCTCAAGACCTCTCTCTTGCCCTCCTGACTGCGCCTGTATGGAGAGAGGTCCGGGTTCGAACCTGCAATAAAGTGATCCCGGCCACTTGGCTTTGACTTTGGTTTCTGGTGGTAGTCTTTGAGGGGGGTCTCAGAACTCAGGGCACAACACTAGGTACTCAGTATTTTGTTGCTTATCGATAGATTAAAAAAAAATCATGCTATGGGCATGAGAAAATATACTTCATCTTCTAATTATTTCTATAATGCACATGTTCCATATTATTAATAAAATTTTCATATTTATATATAAAATTTCAACTGTGGTATTAGCTTTAACTGTCTATGAGCTGGGGTAAGAGAAATGGATAGTACTGAATAGTTTCTATCACCAAAACCTCTGATATACTCTCTGTTTTTCCTCTTTTTTTTTTTTTTTTTTTTTTTTGGTTGGGGGTTCACTCTGTTGCCCCAGCTGGAGTGCAATGGCATGGTCTCGGCTCACTGCAACCTCCACCTCCTGGGTTCAAGCACTTTTCCCTCCTCAGCCTCCCAAGTAGCTGGGACTAAAGGCGTGCACCACCACACCCAGCTAATTTTTGTATTTTTTAGTAGAGACCGGGTTTCACCATGTTGGACAGGCTGGTCTTGAACTCCTGACCTCATGATCCACCCACTTCGACCACCCAAAGTGCTGGGATTACAGGTGTGAGCCACCGCGCCCTGCCTCTCCTCTTTTGTTTTTGATTTCAGAGAAGGAAGAATGCTAAGACAAGAGTGCAACTATATAAAAAGAAGGTCTTAAAGAAGGGGGTCAAAGGCTAACCAAATTGACGCCAAATACCTTCAGCTCTGTACTAAACAAGAGACACTTTTTTTAATCTGGGATGGAACCTGTGATTAGTGAATGAATGCACTGCTGCTTACAACTCCCTAAGGCAGTCCCTGGAGAAGCCATGCTCCATTCCATGTTGTTATCTAGAAGTCCTAGCACACGTTCTATTTTTCAGCAGCTTCCAGCTCTGCAAAAGAGTTTGAAATTGTGCTTCAATTTCCCTTTGAGGCTTTTTTCCACCAGTCTGCTTCTTTTAAAGGCTCTCTTTGAGGTTTTAAAAAGATGAAAGGACGCATGAAAGTCAATTATTTTCAGAAGAATAAGAGAAAAACAACAATAAGCACTGAGAAGTTGAGTGGCTGGTATCTTTGTGAATTGCTTAAAATAGGTCAAAACATTTGAGACTTCTTGATGCCAGTTGTTCAAAATGGGTTTAATAACATGTAGATTTCTAGTCTGCATATGTACAGAATTCTACTGGTGTGTTTGCATTGCACTGGAAAAAATTACCAAAGAAAGACACAGTCTGTAGATATTCACATTGTGATCTGTCCAGATATAGTGGTATTACCACCGTATTACTAAAAATGACTTCTCCTGGCAAAAGTATAGCTACATATACTAGTATTTTAAAAATATCCTCTCTCTGTGACCAAGTAATCTAAAATGTATGGAAATATTAGTTGGCACACCTGATGATCGTAAAAAATAAAAATGTGAAAATCAGAATTTAAGATGTCATCAGATTATTGCCCAGTTGTCCCAAAATAATTCAAATACTTGTGGAAAATACAAACAGTACTGAAACTTTCAGCTTCAAACGGCCAACCGTCTATCTATTGCCAAAATCTTAGATGATATTTTTTGGTACCAATTGGTTTGATGAACTAGATAACAAAATTAAAGAAATTTAACTACAACTTGAAACAGTAACTGCTAGTTTCAACTACTCACTTCCATTTGAAATAACCCTGAAAACACAGCAACACAAGGTTATAAAACAACAGAAAACTGGGAACACTGGTCAAGGATTTGTGAGGAGTCTGAAAAACTGTCACCAACCACAGCAGAGAGAGAACCTCAAAGCATAAAGTGAAAGGTGTTAACAAGATGATGGTAGATATCTATGCATTCCCAGAGAAAACACATCTTCTTAGACTAGAAAATGGAAATATCTATTATTTTCTCCACCCAAAGAATATATGCACACATCATACAGGGCCGATTTTCTTTCTTTTCTTTTCTTTTTTTTTCTCTCTTTCTTGCTTCTTTCTTTCTTTCTCTCTCCTTCCTTCCTTCCTTCCGCCCTTCCTCCCTCCCTCCCTCTCTCCCTTTCTCTCTCTCTTTCTCTTTCTCTCTTTCTTTCTCTCTTTCTTTCTTTCTTTCCTTTCTTTCTTTCTTCTCTCTTTCTCAGGAATGTGACAACATTGGTGCTCTAGCTCCTACTCATTTCTGATTCAAGCCTTATGTGGGCATCCAGTGACCTGTTGCGTATTAGGATGTGAAGCTCATTATAGGGAAAAGAAGAGACAGAAAAAGTTGGAGGAGTGGTATGCTAGGGGTTACAGGGGCTCATGCAGTGTTTCTGCAAAGGAGAGAACTGCAAACTGCTTCAAATATTCCAGCAATAAATTTCTATATTGAAAAAAAAGAAAGTCCTTTAATTTCGGTAAAATTAAGTTTGATAAATGAACCTTGAACAACAGAGACCTGGGAACATATATTTTATGATCCAGGTTCATTTTTGCCTCAAAGAATTACAAAAGCAGGAATAACTTACCCATAGTGCTTATGTCAAAACCTAAACCAACCCATACCATTGGGTTGGTTTAGGTTTTGCATTGTAGGATTAGCAAACAAAGAGCAACTGAATTTTATCATAAAAATCAACAAAAATAATCAACATAAAAATGAAATAGCCATGAAGATAAATGAGAAAAATATAATCATGCTTTCTCAAAAATTTAAGAAAATACTGACCTTAAAAATAGAGGAAAAATGATATTATAACACAATACATTTAAATAGAAAGGTATTTGATAAATAATAAAAAGAAAAGCACAGAGAGAAAGAGAGAGAGGAAAACAAAGTCAAAGAGAAAAAAATCTCTTCAGGATATGATAATACTATAACGACAATTTTAAAAGTTCCTAAGATTTTATACGTATTTTTGAATGAAAACTACATAAAATAGAATCAGTGATACAGATGACAACTGTAAAAATGCCTCATAATTTAGAGAATAAACACAAATAATTAGAATAATATAACATTAGTATAATAAATAAATATGGGGCTGGGCACGGTGGCTCATGCCTGCAATCCCGGCACATTGGGAAGCTGAGACAGGCAGAGCACTGGAGCTTAGGAGTTGAAGACCAGCCTGGCCAACATGGTGAAACCCATCTCTACTAAAAATGGAAAAATTAGCTTGG
The DNA here is from genome assembly GCF_002776525.5 of Piliocolobus tephrosceles. Lineage (NCBI taxonomy): Eukaryota > Metazoa > Chordata > Mammalia > Primates > Cercopithecidae > Piliocolobus > Piliocolobus tephrosceles. Next base: position 551,225 of record NW_022326531.1, on the reverse strand, counting down.
CACATGCCTGTAATCCCAGCTACTAGGGAGACTGAGGCAGAAGAATCGCTTGTACCCAGGAAGCAGAGGTTGCAGTGAGCCAAGATCGCACCACTGCATTCCAGTCTGGGTGACAGAGCAAGTACTCCATCTAAAAATAAATAAATAAATAAATAAAATATGAGATATTGAGAGTGTGACAACAATATATAACAAATATTCAGGACAGAGAATGAGATGCAACCTCGGATAATATTTATCCTTGAAAATAAAATCAAAGCATATGGAATAGTTGAAATAGTCTATAGTATTACAAATATGTATTGAGTAAGAGAAACAGCAAAAATTATTCTTGGAAGAGCGCAAACATAGAAATATTTAATAATAAACCTAGTTACAGGAACTATGTTTTTTCATTAATGGAATTTGAAAGGACAATCAAATGCATACATTTTAAGTTATTTCTAATAAAATTTCCAGTTTTGACAGGTTGAGAAGGAGAAATGACTGAGTATAACCAAAAACACATTGAAAAGAATATGAGAGTGCCTTTTATAGCAGACATTAATATGTACAATAAAATTGTAATAAATAAGTTCTGATTTGGGTGAATGAGATAATAGAGGGATTAGCCTAATAATAACATGGTTTATTTATCCCTTAATACCTGCTTGGTAGTATTCATAGTGTTTGACATAAATGAACTTGGTTAATGTGCAAAACCGTGCTTTAATGAATGCTCTTGTCTTAGTTTTATATTGCTACCCCAACAAACTACCTTAACAGTATTGGTTTAGAAGAAAACAAATTTATTATTTTGCAGCTTCTGTAGGTGATATGTCCCACAAAAGTGTTTGTTGTTGTTGTTTGCCTAAAATCTAGGTGTCCCAGGGCCATGGTCCTTACTGGAGACTCTGGGGAAGAACTGACTTCCAAGTTCAATCATGTCGTAGGTTGAATTTACTTTCTCGTTGTTGTAAGTCTGAAGTCACCATTTCCTTGCTAGCTGTCAGCCGGGCATCCTTCTCAGCTTCTTGAGGCTGTCTACAGTCCTTGATATGTGTCCTCTTTCTCCATCTTCAAAGCCAAAATGAGTATACAAGGCACTAAGTGATTACATATTCACCAAGGACACATAGCCAAACGTAGAGAAGTTGCATTTTGAAACTGAGTATTCTGGCACAAGAGTCTGTGATAATCATTACTATATTATAAAAAATAGTGCTGAGAAGCACATCCTAGCACAACAGTGAATGTTATAGACATTTCAAATAACAACAAAAATCAGGAAAATTGCTAGATCCCTATGACACAGCATTCACCAACATTAATTCCAGAGGTATGAAATGAAATACATAAATGTAAAAATAACATTTTAAAAGTACTAGCGTTGGCCTGTTACAGTGGCTCCCATCTGTATAAGCAACATTTTGGGAGGCCAAGGGAGGAGGATCACTTGAGGCCAAGAGTTTGAGACCAGCCTGGGCAACATAAGGATATCCTGTCTTTACAAAAAATAATAAAAAATAATAGCCTGGTGTGGTGATGTGTGCCTGTGGTCCCAGCTACATAGGAGGCTGAGATGGAAGAACTTCTTGGGTCCAGGAGTGTGACGCTGCAGTGAGCTGTGATTGCACCACTAAACTCCAGTCTGGAAAACAGAACAAGCTCTGTCTCAAACAAAAAAACAAACAAACAAACAACAACAACAAAACTGATTTCTATCTCATCTTGAAATAATAGATGCATAAATAGCTAAGAAAAAAATTATAGAGCAAAACAGTGTTAACTTTGTACATTAAAGTCATAAGGATTATATTTCCAAACCCATTATAAAGGGGGAAATCAAAGGTAAAGTTTCTCAGTAAAATAAGACTATCTACGTATTATCTTTTTCTGACAAACAGAATCCTCCCAAAAACTTACATTAGATCTCATTCTCAAAGGTGAATGATTCCCTTTGAAGACAGAATGCACAAAAGAATGCTTTCCATCACTGCTTGGGTTAAACATCATAAAAGAGGTCCTAGTGAACCCGGAAAGTAAAAAATGAAGAAAAAAAAGAAGTCAGAAAGAAACAGAACTATCGTAATTTACTGGCAAGATCATTGCTTGCAAACAACACCTAAGACAACATATGATAAATTATATAACGTAAGAGTTCCACAGCTTTTCTGGTGTAACACAAAAGTCAATATTTACAAATCAATTGCATTCCTAATACCAGCATAAATCATTAGGAAAACTTACAGATGAAAAAGGGGATTTCCTGTTTTCTATCTTTTGGTTAAGATACAAGACAGTAAGAAAGAGACAATCACAGGCCAAGAGGACCTAAATATTTCCCTCCATTTGACTAATCATGAGACAGACTTTTCTTGACTCTTGGCCCCTCATTTCTCTTTACTTAAAGCATTTAGTTTATAAATCTTGTAATTGTACATTTTGTTCCTATTCCTTAATATGTAGAATTTATTAAAAGCCTCTTGCCAGTTTTACAACCCAAAAATGCCCTTTTTCAGGGACCCAGGGGCCATTCCTTTGAATGTAATCCCAATCTCCCAGCTTCTGTGGGAGAGAAGAAACCGGTAGTCAGTGGGAGCCTCACTCTGCATTGTAAAACTACTTCCTGTCATGAAGATAAGAGAAAATTTACTTTTACTTTAGGTAAAACTAATTAGCAAGCACAGGTGACCTAAGATTCCCCTACTCCAACTCTAAAAAATGTTCTAGTTCTTTATTTCAGCAGTGGTGAGCTCAGACTGAATTCTAACCTCTTTCCTCTGTATCTCGAATAGTCTTCCTTGCCTGTTTAGCTTTGTCTGGTTAAATTTTTGCTTTGATATCACCCACACGTTGGAGAAGAAAGAAAAACCCAGAAGTTGCAGAGAGTTTAGGAAAGTAATGAATGAGGAAGTAACAGTGAAAGAATATTCTCTTGGTACAGGTCTCCAAGGCATAAGTCAGTGTTGAGCTAAGGAAAGACAAAATCCATGAACTAAAAGTGAGATTTAAATTTTAAATTGAAATATACTGTACTCATATTTTAATATCTGAAAGCAAGACATAATTCCTGATATAAAATTTGTTTCTGCAGCCGAAAGTGATGGCTTCTGTATTAGGAGTCATTCAGGGAAGAAGAAAAAAGGAAATTAAACAGTTTAAGGGCAGTATTTGGATAAAAATATGGAGATTTCTTAATTGCACTCTTTCTAGGTTGGTACATTTAATCAGATATTTAAATAGTTTTAAAATAATGTATACCATTTATAATATTAACAATAAAATATGTACTTAAAATAACTCTAACAAAATATGCACAGGACTTTATTTAAAAAGTAAATCAAAATAAATAGTATTAAATGATATTAAATGATATTAAACTTAAAAAACAAATGGAAAGATATACTTAAATTTATTTTTATGGTATAAATTATTAGTATGTTAATTATCCCCGATTAGTTTTTTAATTTTTGCAATTGAAATTAAAACACTGTGTTTCCCCTACCTTTTAAAATTGTTACTCAAAAAACATAATCCAGGTAGATTAAAGGACTAAATGTACAAAGCAAAACTTATAGAATAAAATAGTACAGCGACACTTTTTAGTCATAACAAGGGATGATTTTTTAATGAAAGATATAAAAACCACAAAGCCTATAAAAATAAGATTAGTGAAGCTGACGTTAAAATTTAAAATATTTAGTCAAGAAAACATATGAGCAAGATGAAATGAAAACAAGATACTGTGAGAACACAATTTTCATATACTCATATTAAGGGAGGAGACCACCCCTCATATCGTCTTATGCCCAATTTCTGCCTCCAAAGAAAGAAGAAGTAACAACTAAAAGGCAGAAATGAAATCCACAGGCAGACAGCCTGGCGCCACACCCTGGGCCTAGTAGTTAAAGATCGACCCCTGACCTAGTTGGTTCTGTTATCTATAGATTACAGACATTGTATAGAAATACACTGTGAAAATCCCTACCTTGTTTTGTTCCGATCTAATTACTGGTGCATGCAGCCCCCAGTCACGTGCCCCCTGCTTGCTCAATCAATCTCAACCCTCTCACACACACCCCCTTAGAGTTGTGAGCCCTTAAAAGGGACAGGAATCGCCCACTCGGGGAGCTCGGCTCTTGAGACAGAAGTCTTTCCGATGCCCCCGGCCGAATAAACCCCTTCCTTCTTTAACTCGGTGTCTGAGGAGTTTTGTCTGCCACTTGTCCTGCTACAGTATCACCATTTGTACACACCTACAGCATCTTCACCTGATTTTATGCCTTAAAGATCAATGTTTTTCTTGTTCCTCTGTAAAACCAAACATCCCATTTGTGCACTAGATGTCACCCCTCCCTTCCACTAAAGAACTTGCTCTAGTAATTCTTCCCTGTGATTAAAGAAAAACTTCAGCCAGATCAAATTTAAAAGAGTTTAATGGAGCAATAAAGGATTCATGAATTGGGCAGCCCCCAGAATCACAGCAGATTCACAGAGACTCCAGGGGTGCCTCATGGTCAGAAAAAAATTATAGACAAAAAAGGTAAAGTGACGTACAGGAATCAAAAGTGAGGTGTAGAAACAATGAGATTGGCTATAGCTGGGCGTTTGCCTTATTTGAATGCAGTTTGAACACTCAGCAATCTATGAGTGGTTGAAGTATGGCCGCTGGGATTGGCTAACACTCAGTTGCTGTTACAGTGCATAGTATTAAGTTAGGTTTTCAATTTTGTCTGACTATTAAGCTAGCTTACAGCTCATCCACAAGGCCTCAAATACAAAAGTACAAAGTCCTTCTCAGACCATATATAATTTACTTTAACAATTCCCTCCTTTTGGTCATTTTCTCAAAGTTGAGAGATTGACCAAAACCTTAGTCATTAATGTTATTATCACTATCATAAATGTACTTCTATGTTTGTGAAACCCACTGGGAAACAATAGAGCAGCAGGTTTTGCAAGGATGGAGTAAGGGCTAAGTAGAGGGTAGTACCTCCCTATGCAGAAACCTCCTGTTTACAGGAGAAAAACAAAACCTTGTCTGTTCTAGGATCTATGTTTCTTCTTAAAGCCTTAGTTTGATTATGTCACATTTAACACGAGTGATTCCATTATAGTTTGGTTTGATTTGTTGGGGCCTAGTGCATGAGCTTAGTCCAAAATAATGGCCTCCCATAATTCTGTTTTTTAAAAAATTCCCCCCTTATGGCCAGCTTCCCACCTAGGTGAGAGTATGAGCAAAACTGAGGTCCTTAATGCCACTCTCAGTTACCATCATTTTGGGTTTCTGGTCTCAGTGTGTCATTCATAGGTTACGGTGTCCTCATGCTCGCACATTTCTTTCAGCTTTTGTCATTCGAGTTGAAGAGAGACCATTCGATGTTCCAGATATGGGTGCATGAAACATTTAAAACTTTGAGAGCACATAGTGCACCAGGGAGGCGATGATGGCTATGCTTCTTACCCAGGTTCCAGATAAACCAAACCATCTAAAATTAAATAGATTAAAGAATGACTAGATGAAGAGTCTGCTCATGTGACTAAGTGGTTTTTTCATTAATCCCCTACAATTGAATTTTTGTAATCTACATTTGATGTATTTATCCATAGGCCACAAGTGCCAGCAGCTGCACGGGTATTTTTCTGTTTAGCCAATTCTACTATTTAATATAACTTTCACAAAAGAATTTAAAGTCTGTTGTGTAACGATAGCCTTTAAAGTACAATTTGTTGTAGAGCCTATTATGAGGGAGACATTTCTAATTAATGCCTCTTTTATTCTAAACCATGGAAAAAGGACCTAACAAATGGTGTCGTTCTAAAAAAAATGAAGTCCTCCTGGCCTTATTCTCTTTAATCTATGATGTGAGTTAAGAGGAGTTTTGACTGATTATGAGGCAATGTATTTACCACTAAAGTTTCTCACCTACATTGGGCCCTTATCTTTTATCTATTAAAGTCTAAGTTCATTCATGTATAAAGCTGGCTGCAAAATTCTTCAGAAATAAAAGTATGCCATATAAGTGCACATAATGGATTCCCTTTTCATTTCTATTGTTTGTAGAAGCATAAAGAAGGAAAAACATATTCAAAGATATGAGTCTCATGATAGTAGAAGTATTGATCTCTGATCTTGGGGAAAGCTGTTTACATCAAGGATGCCATCTTCTTCTGGGGAGAAATTTTTCTGGTTAGTTTTACCTTAAGGGTTCCAATGGATGTCCAGTTCCAGGAGTGCGGAGGGACCCTTCTCAGTTGTGAGATTATAAACCCAAGTTTCAAGGCTCCAAAGTTTTGCTGCAGTGTGGATGGCCAGGATAGTCTTTGATGTTCTCAGAAGATCCAGTCTTCAGGTTCTAGATTGTGAAGGGATTGTCCTCAGTGAACCATAAGAAGCTTTTTATTTAACTGGTGAATATACACTGTAGCATAATAATTTTCTATTATAAAACCAGCCCTCTTGCATGGGAAAGCTTTTATACAACCAGAAAACATGCAATAAAAGTGACAATTGAATGAAATCCCTTTATAAACGTTTAAATGGACCATCAGGTAGGCAAATGCACCTGAAGATTTGATTGTCTTTCCGGTAACACATTGGTTTTAAACTATTTCGGCAATTTATAAATCATCACATCAATATATTCAATTTGGATTATTTTATCTTTTCCATGACGAGTCATTGAATGCAGAACGTTTAATAACAAAAGCTTTAAGGACTCATGAAAGATAAGGCAGCTGTCCTGGTTTCTCGTGAGTCCGTGCTTAACATTGGACTTAGGTCCTCTTGAATACCAGTTGTTTCTCCAATTTAGGTGCATAGCACTGATGACTAATGAGTTATCACATGTCATTTGACTTAGCCCATGAAGTTCATTCAAATTGTACCCAAATTGTATATTTAAACCATTTTAGTATTGGCTGATTTAGCATGATAATCCTGTTTTGGCCCGTTTTAGGCAAAATGATAATTCAAACATTTTAAAAGAAAAAACATTATTCTGATAGAGAGAAGACTCAGCTTCTCCAACACCTATTGTTTCCTGATTTTTTAATGATTGCCATTCTAACTGGTGTGAGATGGTATCTCATTGTGGTTTTGATTTGCATTTCTCTGATGGCCAGTGATGATGAGCATTTTTTCATGTGTCTGTTGGCTGTATGAATGTCTTCTTTTGAGAAATGTCTGTTCATATCCTTTCCCCACTTTTGGATGGGGTTGTTTGTTTTTTTCTTGTATATTTGTTTGAGTTCTTTGTAGATTCTGGAAATTAGCCCTTTGTCAGATGAGTAGATTGCAAAAATTTTCTCCCATTCTGTAGGTTGCCTGTTCACTCTGACAGCCCTTCATGCTAAAAACGCTCAACAAATTCGGTATTAGTCAAGGTGGTTGCCTGGAGTAACAGAAAAGATTAAAAAGGGAAAGGAGAGAGAAAAGCATGGGAGGCTAGAGAAAGACCTATCCATTGCAGTGACACTGAAAAGTTCAGGTAGCTGTGGCTGCTGTCATGAAGGAATCTTTTCCCAACAGTCCCATTAGCTCTCAAGTTTCCCTTTTTTGAGGGGGAAGGAAAACACTCCCCATGTCCCACGAACCTGTATATGCCTAATTTTGTCACCCACAGCCATCAGCAAAGGGTGCAAGGCATATTATTCCAAAGATAATAGCAGTTGACATCCCATAGTGCCAAATCCATTCTTAGCCAAAAGGGGGTTTACCAACAGCCTTCATTTTTAAATGTACTTCAGTGCATTGTTGTTCATTGGGAATGTTCCACTCTAAGTTATCTTTAGTAAGATTTCACCATTTCTGCAAGACTTAGCCGCCTCCCAGGACCAATGTATAAGCCAGAAGGAAATCAGTTTTACAGCAATTAAAGATCCCATTTTTACCTAAAATATTGGCTTTACTCTCAGGTTATCTTGATGAACTTAGCCAATGATGTTTCCTACCCAAGTGCACAAGGAAAATGAAACAAAGGGGTAGAACACAAAATCTCTGTGAATTTTAAAAGCCAAATTTTATAACCTCTGCAATATTACTGCTTACTACCAGTTCCTTTCTGACCCAGTCAGATGTAAGAGGCCTCTAACTGGGTCCAAGCCGGTTAATACCCAGATCAAATCCATTCCTAGATCCAGTCCAGCTTCTGTCATGACTTCAAAGCCAGTTTGGGTCAGAAATTTGCTCAGAGACTCAAAGAGCTCAAAACACAAATCCCTGGAGCTCCAAAATCTGAGAGGGCGCTTACCCGTAATCCCCAGCCACTCTGAGAGATCAGTGGACACAAGTGGGTCCTGCAGGTACCTTGCATGTTCACTGAGCACTCCTGGGGATTGCTAGAAGTTCCACTTTGGATCTTACCTCTGAAACCATCCGATAAAAGAAAAATTTTAGCTAATTAAATTTGAATTTAATTTAGCAATGAAGGATTTGCGAATCAGGCAACCCTCAGAATCACAGCAGATTCACAGAGACTATAGGGGTGCCTTGTAGTCAGAACAAATTTATAGACAAAGAAGGTAAAGTGACATACAGGAATCAGAAGTGAGGTATAGAAACAGCAAGATTGATTATACCTTGGTGTTTGCCTTATTTGAACACAGTTCGAACAGTCAGCAGTCTATAAGTAGTCAAAGTATGGACACTGTGACTGGTCAATGCTCAGCTATTGTTACATGCATAACATTAAGTTAGGTTTTCAATTTTGTCTGACTATTAAGCTAAATTACAGTTCATCCACAAGTACTCAAATACAGAAGTATGCAGTCATTCTCAGGCCATATTTAGTTTGCTTTAACACCTGTTTCATCTATACATCCTATTTTCTCTACTGGATCATTTTCATTAGCTTTCATGTGTGCTGTATTTTTCCTATTCTACATATAAAATAAAACATAAAACCTGTTTTCTGCATTGTCTTGCTCCCATGTTGTAGCAAAAACCTTTGAATGGCTTTTCTATCCTCACCCGCCCTCCTCTCATCCTCTCTTAAGCCCAATCCAATTAGACTTTTGCCCCACAGACACAATGTCCATGACTTCAGTGTTGTTAAATCATCATTATATTTGACCCAATAATACAATTTATCACTGTTGGTTGTGCTCTTTTCCTTCAATCACGTTCTTTAACGTTTCTTGATTATGGTGACTTCTCTCTAAAGCCTCTAAAACTCCCCATTTTACTCTTAGTTCATATGAATGATCTTACTTTACCTCGAAAGGTATGTCTGTGATGGGGCATTGACAGCATTATGGACCTTTCGAATACCATCTTCTTCATGTATTAACACACCAGTCATCACTGTTTTGTCTCTCCAACACACTAGGCATGTTTCTGCCTAAAAGCCTTTGTTCCATATGGGAACACATATGATCTTAATCAAATATTGGACAGTTTAATTCAGTTAATTGTTGATTTTTAAATTAATAGTAATAAAAGTCTATTTAGCAGCTCTCCAAATAGTGTTTTGAAGAATATCTGATGTTTCACAATATGAATTAAAAACAAAGCATACATGTATGAATGACTATGTGTATGTGCACATATTTGTGTATGTTTGTATAACACAATAAATAAATATATTTAAAATGCCAATTATTATTATCTTCAAGTAGTGGTATTGGTTAGAGTTTATCTTAAAATGTGTTTCTTTAAAGACACTAAACTGTGTCTTTAAAGTAAGCATTTTCTTGTAAATCTAATCTGAAGCTTTATATTTTTCCTTACAGGTTTTCATTTGTCCTTGTATAAAGCAATTGACCCACTTAGCAAAAATAGCTCAGAATTTATATTCTTTGTAAATAATTCAATGAAAACCTAAATTGTGTGAATGAAATATTTCTCTTCTAGGTATCAGTTTGCTGGTGGCCACCTGCTTAGACTGTACCTAGAAAGCTGCCAAATAAATATATTCTTTCTACTTGGTAATAGAAAACACTTTTCAGGCCATCACCTTCCACATTGTGTTTCATCTAGGCATTAATTTTAATGAAATGATAATGTACTTGGCACCAGAATATCATCTACCATCCAAGGATCTCCAAGTATATAACAAACATCAATTAAGTAGCACAATAGTTCTGTAAGAGAGAACATCATTACCACAACACTGGAATTGAATAGAAGGTAGAACAGGGGAAATAATGATGGAAACCCATTTTGAATTAATCAGAAGGGTGTAGATTGGCCAGTTGAATAGGTTCAGTGCAATACCTTAGTCAAAGAAGTAGTAAATGTTTTCCGGAATGGATAGGGACTGTTTTGAAAAGAAGAAAACTCAAATCCCGAAACTGAGATGTAACATTTCACCTCCTCACTTAATTTAGTATATAAACACCCTATGATAATTGGTTAAAAATTAGGCTTGGTTGGCAACTGAAGAAAACTGAAATGCCTATGTTTAAAGTAACAAGAAACGCTCGAATGCAAAAGTAGATTTGCTCATTTTAAATCTTTTGGAGATCTTATATCAAAAGGTTTTAGAGTAGCAGTATATTTTATTAATATTTGTGACATATAGCATATTAATATTAGCATTATTACATGGTTTACTCAAGGTCATGAACTCGTTTATTTATTTAAAAGTACTTATTTAGCCATTAGTTCATGCTCAATATTGTTTTATATGCCAAGAATACAACAGTGAAAGATGTCTGTACTAAACATAGAGGCTACTAGTTGAAAGACATACACAAATCAATTAATAAAAAATTATGGCTATTGAAAACGACTCAATATTTATAATAGCCTGAGGTAAATTATGAGATATTTGCTTACAAAACATGACACATTTTGAAATCCGATATATTGAGCAAAGTATACATTGTCACCAAAGAAGTTTGCTTACCAATAAATGAAAAAATAAAATTGGGATACTCTAATTCAATAACAACTTTCTGTGTTAAATTCGGCTCTAATTACTGGATTAAAAATCACTTAATCATTTTCAACTTGACATGGTAACATTCGATTCTTTGGTATCCACGTAAATTATATTCCTTATCTCAAATAGAGAGGGTCAAATAAAGAACTTCCGTACATTATCTGCATCCAGTGAATGTATTTATAAGAAAAGATGTCTCATTTTGTTTATCATGAAGCTTTGCTGTACTTCACTAATTTTAATAGTTGCTGCTTTTTGTATACTTTCACTATTTAAAAGATTTCGAGCATTTAACTGATTTGCAGTTGGTAATACTTTTCAAAAGTAAAGCTGTGAAGAGACATGAGAGGTAAGGGGCTTACCTTTTGCTCAGGTAATACATTGCATTTACATTCTGACAGCTCTCATAATTTGGAGAAATATATTGTATTTGCATGAAAGCTGGTTTTAGAATTACTTCAATCCTTTTAAGCACAAGTAGATGAAAAATGCTGAATGAAGATGAGATTGGTCATTAAGCCATGGAATATGCAGAGGTTGTTCTAATGCATTTCTGCATTTGGATTATGTCACCCATAAAAAATAGTTTCACAGTTATTTTGATTGCCTTTTCAAAATACTTGACAGCTGCATGCTCTGTTAATATATGAGTTCTTGGGGAATGTGCATGTTTGCTCAGTTATAATGTAATAAAGTTAAGATCATCCTATTAAAAATTAATTTAAATAACTGGGACTTCTAAACTGTTTAGTATGTCAACCTAATCTTCCGTAAAGAGAACTGTTAATGTTCCAAAGTGTTGCTCATAAAGCTGGAAAAGCAAGTTGTTTTTTACTTAAAAGTTAAATTTCTTAACATTCGTACAATTACTACCTTTTTGAAATCTTTCTCCTAAAACTTCATCTCACCTATATTCATTCTTAATTATTTTTAATTTACCTGAAACATTTCACATACAGATTTATTATTTTAGGTGATATATGTGAACTCTTCCATGTTCTTTCACCATTCTTGCCTTGAATAGCGAGAGCCAGCATGATCTTGGAAGCCCAGTGTTGAAGATGAAGAATTGCTGTTAGTGCGAGACTCCACATAACTATTTGAATCCAGAACCCCTCTCTTCACCCTCACCCCCCAAGCATACATAAATGCATCTATTTTTTTTGTTCTGTTTTTTTTTTTTTTTTTTTTTTTTTTTGAGATGGAGTCTTGCTCATCACCCAGGCTGAAGTGCAGTGGTGCGATCTTGGCTCACTGCAAGTTCCACCTCCCGGGTTCACGCCATTCTCCTGTCTCAGCCTCCCGAGTAGCTGGGACTACAGGCGCTCACCATCACGCCCAGCTAATTTTTTGTATTTTTAGCAGAGACCTCACTGATCTATTATATCTTCCCTGGATAGAGGGATTCTCTCTTAACTAAGAAATGTGTGTGTGTGTGTGTGTGTGTGTGTACATTTAGCTCAAGTCTTGATATTTTGTTAAAAATATAAAAACACATGTATTTTTTTTTCATCTTAACATCTTGCTAAATGTATGTTATATCTGTATTATTGTTTCGGCAACTTAGCTCACTGTAACTCATAAAAAATATTGCAATCTTCATTTGACACTTATGAAACATTCTTTTACACGGAAACACAGTTTTGTAGACCATTAATATGATTTACTTACTTATGGATTAAACTGCTTTGCTAAGATCAAAAATTAATTATATGTCGATTTCTGCTTCACAGCTGGAAATATTTTGAATTTGTGCAAGAAAAACTGTAAGTACTAGTGATAGCATTTATAACTATAAAATCTTTTATTTTCATGAAGAGTTCCTTTAAAGCAACCCTTGTTGGTTGAAGTGCCTTACTACACTCAATATTTTAAATATGAAATCAAGTTCTTATAATACTTCTCTATAAACCTTAAAATACTGATTCCAAGTGAAAATAATTTGGAGTTGAAATTTTCTCTTTTGTACTTCAAAATGTTTTACGTAATTATGCTAGACTTTACTGCTTTCTTCTGAAGCAAGTTTTCAAGGTTTTCTCATAAAATTTTAAACATTTTAAAAAATGTAAAACCTATTAATAAGACATACCATCATATGTTATTAAAATTTCTTTGTACCTAATTGGAAAATTATTAACACTGGTCACAATTCTAATGTTACACAAATTTCCCAAGATATGAGGAGCTCTGATTTACCAAGCAGTATACATTATGCCGTGGACATTCAAGGCCAAGGTCTCTGGCAGCCTTTGGTCTAGAGCTCTGCATATTAAGGAGTCCTAAGTGTTTTCACTGTGTAAGCTGAGGCAAATTACTTCCTATTTCACTCTCTTACTTTTTGTATGGATGAACCAAAAGAAAAAAGTTCACAAAAAATCTTGATAGGGATCTTCTGTCAAAAAGTTACTTTATAAAGGTCCAGTTTCCTGCAAAAAGAGTTTTAACATCATTTAGCTTGAGATAAAATGTAAACATTGGAAATAAGCCTTTCTATGAAGTAAATTCTTTTTTTTTTTTTTTTTGAGATGGAGTCTTGCTCTGTCACCCAGGCTGGAGTGCAGTGGCCAGATCTCATCTCACTGCAAGCTCCTCCTCTCGGGTTCACACCATTCTCTTGCCTCAGCCTCCTGAGTAGCTGGGACTACAGGCGGCCGCCACCTCGCCCAGCTAGTTTTTTGTATTTTTTAGTAGAGACAGGGTTTCACCGTGTTAGCCAGGATGGTCTCGATCTCCTGACCTCGTGATCTGCCCGTCTCGGCCTCCCGAAGTGCTGGGATTACAGGCTTGAGCCACCGCACCCGGCCTCTATGTAGTAAATTCTATTATTTTTCTCTTAATTCAATTATTAGTTTGTTTAGTGTAATGTCTTATAACTCATTTAAGCCTAACTTTCATGGTAATTCAAGTAAGTCAGCAATTTCTTATCTTTGCTTGAGCTGGAATGAGGATCAAAGTGTCTTGGTGCCTATCGATATGTCCCAGGGTCTGGAAGCTATTTTTTTTTATTAAGGAAAGATAGCTACAAACATCTCAGAAGAGGAGTGAAGGCAATGTGTGTTCTCATAATCAGTTCATGGAATCAACCACCCATTATCAAATACATGTCAAAAACCCTGAGTCAAGTGCTATCTCAACTTGAAACTGCCCCTGAACTCTAAAACATATATCTTCGTATAACATTCATGCATATACACATACAAATGACTACAAATGCTTAGACGCAAAGTTTAAATCATTAGCAGATATTTTAAATATAATGTTGAGAATTTTCTTTTTTCTTTTCTTTTTTTTTTTTTTTGAGACAGAGTCTGGCTCTGTCGCCCAGGCTGGAGTGCAGTGGCCGGATCTCAGCTCACTGCAAGCTCAGCCTCCCAGGTTCACGCCATTCTCCTGCCTCAGCCTCCCGAGTAGCTGGGACTACAGGCGCCCACCACCCCCCCTGGCTAGTTTTTTGTATTTTTTAGTAGAGACGGGGTTTCACCATGTTAGGATGGTCTCGATCTCCTGACCTCGTGATCCACCCGTCTCGGCCTCCCAAAGTGCTGGGATTACAGGCTTGAGCCACCGCGCCCGGCCAAACTCTTGCCTCTTTTGTGTGTATTAAAAGTAAAGAATAAAAAAAAACATAGTGTAATGATTTACTATTAGCTTCAGAAAGAGAATAAAAATGTGAGGAGATAGTGCTTACATGTTATGGGTTGCCACAGTCATTGAAACTATATGAACTAAGTTGTATTTTTCAGAAGCAGGTTCGGATTCTAGAATCAACAAACACTGAGCTGTAGCAAGACCATATCAGTACTTAATTGAAGAACTGCTTGAGAAATAAATCAACCACTCATGGCTATAGGAGTGGGTGGGTAGCTATGATTTCCTCTAGATAAACTCCTAAAATCAAAGCAGAGGGAACTTGGGAACTTCTTTCATAGTTACTGGGATCCGAGAGAGAAACAGAGCAGCAAGGCTTAATATAAAACTAGATTTTCACAACAAATACAGAGGAGTAATAAGAAGAAAGAATTCAGCTCCACTTAAGATTGAAACATACTACAATGTTCATACTCCAAGTAGAGCTCTTCTGAGTTTGGTCATTACGGAGCTTTACATCTGGCTCCCTCTCCTCATAACATGAAGGAAAATTGTCCAGTCAGCCAAAGTGATACCTTTAAAAGTATTATTAGAGGAATAATTGTACAAGTGTTTGTGTGATCATTTGTACTTCTGGGTATCTACTCTGAAGAAGCACGTGGACATGTGCACAGGTACAAATGCATATTGATACTGATTTTAATTTTTAGAATGGAGAAAATGGAAACAGTACAATTATTTATCAATAAGAAACTGAGAAATTGAGAAATAAAAATAAAATCCTAGCTCCCAAACAAACTGAATAGATGCTGTCTTGGCCAAGGGGACCCCAGAGAAACTTTAAACCCTGAGTTCTCAGCCATGATGGGATGGGAGGTTGGACATGCCTTGTTATAACCCCTCCAGTTTGTGACTTAGACAAAACTGATCAGCATTAATGTTAAAATAGGGAACATAAGACGGACAGAACAGACTCACTGTGGCAATAAGGTACCAAATTATAAAGATCTAAGGTCATATTGGCCAAAGTTTTAGTTATGCACCCCTACACTTAAAGAATAAACTCGTGTTCTAACTGCCACAAGATCTTTTCTTTTTCTCTAGAAGCTAAATAAGTACTAGCCTCCAGATAAGCAATATTAAAGCAACTGCAGCTCACTGACCACCAAACACTGACTAACTAAATCCCCTCTTCCACAAGCCATAACTACAGCTTTGACTGGACAAAAGACTGATTTAAGCAACTTTTGGCTGATAAGGGACAACCAACCAGGGACTGGTTTTGGCCAGTTTACAGAGACTGTGCATTGAGTGACCTCTGCTTCACCTTTAGATGTATAAGGCCTAATTGTAATGCATTGAAATCTTATATCTCCACCCCAAAGAAAACCTGGGTCATATGTAACATACATGTGTACTCAGTATGCATACATTAAGACTACCTCATAAATAAATAGGTATGTGTAGCTGATTTTACTGGGCATAGATCTCAGGTTCTCCTTTTTTCTCTGAAGTGCCTGCTTTTAGTTTTAGCTAGAGGCTGCAGGCTGTAACACTTCATAAGAAATAAAGCTTGCGATTTTTCAGTTAACACCAATAAAAAAATATCATATTCATACAAATCAATATTGTGTTGTCATTAAAAGTCATGTTGTATGAACATGCAAATCAGAACACTGCAAGTATTCTCTATTTTGATTGGAGGGTAGGTTACCTGAGTGTTATTTAGTTATTTAGTTATTGTAGCTACAGTAATGTCACCAAACTGTGATCTGCACATTTTACTGTAACTATACCACAATAAAAATAAAATACTGTATAAACAAATAATAATTCCTAATATGAAAAGGTCTTCACCACTGTTAGAAAGTAGCAAGTTTCAGAACACCAATGCCTATAAAACAATCCAATTTAAAACAGAAACTGATTTTGTGAAATATACATTTGGCCATAGTCCTTATTGCCTGGCATACAGCTCCTAAAACTCTTGGAATCTCCAGAAAGATAAGAGCATTTTCTTATGCTAATAAAATCCCTGGTGGCTGGGGGCTACTAGACAGCTTCAGGATGGAGACTGGGGACCAGAAAAACCAAGGTAGGATTAAAAGATCAGAACTTTCACCTCCACCACACCACCTAACTTCCAGGGAGAAGAAAGATGGTTGAAGGTTAAGTTGATCACTGGTGGCCAAAGATTTAATTAGTCAAGCCTCCAAAATTTTGTTTTAAACTGTATTCTAGGAGCTTCTAGATAGCTGAATAAGTAGAGGTTCCTGGAGGGTGGCAAGCCCTGAGAGGCCATGGAAACGTCACACTCCTTGCCATATATCCAACACTATGCATCTTTTTCATCTGACCATTTACCTGTATCCTTTGTAATATCCCTTATAATAAGCCAGCAAACATAGTGTTTCCCTGAGTTCTGCAAGCTGCTCTAGCAGATTAATTAAATCCAGGGGAAGGGTCATGGGAATCCTGATTCACAACTGGTCAGTCAGAAGCACAAATCACAACCCATGCTTTTGACTAGCATCTGAAGTAGGGGCCAGTCTTGCAAGACTGAACCCTCAACCTTTGGGATCTGACACTATCTCCAGATAGACAGTGTTAGGATAGAATTGAATTAGAGGACAGCTAGCTGGTGTCCACTGCAGAACTCCTTACTTGCTGTGTGGGGAAAAATCTTCACACATTTTGTGTCAGAAGCATTCTGTGCTATATAGAGTGACTGTGAAAACAGAGAAAGAAAAATAAAACACACATTTTTTTCCTCGTATCTCTGTAAGCAAATATATTTTCATGCAATTCTACACATAAAGAAGTATACTTGTATATGCATCTAGGTGTGTGCATTTATGAAAGTGGCTGTATTATTATTATTATTATTTTCTTTTTTTGAGACTGAGTCTTGCTCTGCCGCCCAGGCTGGAGTGCAGTGGCCGGATCTCAGCTCACTGCAAGCTCCGCCTCCCGGATTCACGCCATTCTCCTGTCTTAGCCTCCCGAGTAGCTGGGACTACAGGCGCCCGCCTCGTCGCCCGGCTAGTTTTTTGTATTTTCTATTAGAGACGGGGTTTCACCGTATTAGCCAGGATGGTCTCGATCTCCTGACCTCGTGATCCGCCCGTCTCGGCCTCCCAAAGTGCTGGGATTACAGGCTTGAGCCACCGCGCCCGGCCGAAAGTGGCTGTATTTTTAACTCACACTGAATTCAGATTGTTGTTGTCAGGGGTTATATCTCAGAAGGGATTACAACTTTGAAGGAGTTTTTAAAGCGAGGCCTTTTCTTCTTGGCAAATGCACTTCATCACAGTTTGGACTTCTCATAAGCATTTATTTATTAGGAATTTCTCAAATCAATAATGGCAACAATTACAAGCAACCACAAGGTGAAAGAAGTGTTGAAGCAGGAACTTTCTTCAGTATTTCCTATGTGATAACTGATATTCACATCTCAGAGACATGTATCTAAAATTAACCCTCCAAACTAGGATGTGCCTTCACAACATGAATTCCTATTGCTATTCACCTACAAATATGATAAGAAACAATGGGAGATAAAAGGTCATTTTTATTTTATCTTGCTGGATACTTCCATTCATGAAATGCGTGCTCGGAAATGAACAAAAGCAGGAAGTAACATGTACGAAGATGCTATAAAAACCTAAACATTGAGACTTGAATATCATACAGCAGATTCCAGAAAATGTCTCTGGAGCTGCTTTCACTGTATCATATTATTTAATGTTTTACTCTCTGATCCACCCCAGTTACAAGACATGTGCACATTTCCATTATTGTAATTTGGATGCCATTTTTAGGCCCAGGAGTTTTACTGGACAGCAAACAGAATAAATTGCCTCCAACACGCAAAGCTTACAGGAGAACCATCGTGAATTTTGTTGGGATGTCTAAAGGCATAGAAATAGGATACTTGAGGCAAAAATATTTCATTTATTTTTAGAGTTTAACAGAAATGGGAATGCTAAGTAGGAACAAATCAGTACCAAGGGTGCATATCTAGATCTACATCTAGATCCAACTATCTATCTATATGCTAAAGTGCTAAAGATGAGCAAACAAATTTGAAATTTTGGCTATCCCAGTAAGCCAGAGGAGATGACTATTCTGATATGAGTACTTAGAGTGATTAGTTAATCACTGATTCTCACACATGGCTACTCATTAGAATCCTCTGTGTGCTTTCAAAGAACCATCGATGCCTGGGCCCCATTCCCAAAGAACATGGTTTAATTGGCATTGTGTGTGACCTGAGAAGCAGGAATATTAAAAGCCTCTTAACTCATACTAATATGCAGTACATTTTAGTAACCAATAATTAGCAAATCATTCCCAAGTTGAAATATACTCAATTAGCAAGCAATCTTTTTTCAGCAGAAACCAATGAAATGGAAGTCACTTACATATAGTTGACAAAACATTGCTTTAGAAGTGTTTTATGTATTCCATATTACGGAATAGATGTTTGTTACATAGATGTATAATTTAATAGATGAACTGTTAAAAGGTGAGTGCAGGGAACCATATTTTCATGCTGTTTAACTAAATGATTTGCTAAAGAAGCTATAGTCCTTAAGGAGGATGAAGATCATCACTCTCAATCAATGGGTTTTTCTCCTACCAGTTTTCTGGTATTAGCTACTCTGGCACAAAGATATATGATGGGTACATGAGCTGAAACAGAGAATGTGGATTTTTAGGCTCTGCTTCCAGATAGACCAGCTTGGATCCTATATTGTGACTGAGTCATGCAAATGAGAAAGGAGAATGTCTGTGGAGTGTCTATGTAACCTCACATTCACATTAACCTGCAAATACGAGAGATTTTTCATTATCTTTGCAGAGTTCTAGATGATGTTTGGCCCTTCTTCCGAGAAGTGCTATTAAAAAAACAATCCTCCATCTCCAGAAACCAGTCAACAAGGAGGGGACATGCAGACAAGCATGTCTGATGACCAAGCTCTCTAAATATTTTCTACCAGAGAGAGGGGCTGATTCCCATTTTGGAGCCAGAATGAAGCCTAGTCTTGCCTATTCTCCAGTCAGCATCACTGTGTGTCCAACCATAAAGATTTATATCCATGATGGAAGAACTAAACTCACAGGGGTAAAGATAGTCTCATCCTGTCAAAGCCAAATGCAGATAAGCTGATTATCGTGGAGCGTTTGAAACAAGAGAAACTGGAAAACAGAACACTAAACATCTCTTATTATCAGCAAGTGTGCACGGCAGCTGCTGGTAATCACCAATCACAACAAGCAGATCAACAGAAAAAAGAAAAATATTGTGGATGCACCCAAATTCTAAATCTTGGCATCTAACTGAATTTAGTACAGAGGATCAGTGTGAATTCAAATATATGTGAATCACAGTAATCATGCGAAGTGCTAAATCACACATTGCATGATTTATCCAAGATACTGAAAACACTGTGTTCAGGGTACCCCAAGTTCTACCAGGCTTTTTAGGGTCAAACTTCTAAAGAGTCACATTACACATACCTCCTCACACACACTTATAATCTGTCCCAACAATCTACTATTTTCAGCAGCATATAGCAATGATTATATTAAATAAAAACCAAACATTTGGCTGTGTGAATCAAAGTTATTGCCAAAAACTTTTACAAAAATTGATTAAACAGAACGTCAATTCAAAAAACTAACTTTGTGTATGTGTGAGTGCATACATGCACACACACACAAATATCCAATTAGAAAATTTAATATTTCATATTTATGAAACCTATCAATAGGCCCAATCTCATGGAGATTATTAAATAATTAAGATACGTTAGGCCGGGCGCGGTGCCTCACACCTGTAATCTCAGCACTTTGGGAGGTTGAGGCAGGCAGATCATGAGGTCAGGAGTTTGAGACCAGCCTGGCCAACATGGTGAAACCCCGTCTCTATTAAACATACAAAAATTAGCCAGGCATAGTGGTAGGCACCTGTAATCCCAGTTACTCAGGTAGCTGAAGCAGGAGAATTGCTTTAACCTGGGAAGTGGGGGTTGCAGTGAGCCGAGACTGTGCCATTGCACTCCAGTCTGGGCAGCAGAATGAGATTTTGCCTCAAAAAAAAAAAAAAAAAAAAAAAAAAAAAAAAAATTAGCCGAATATCGTGGTGTGCACCTGTGGACCCAGCTACTTGGGAGGCTGAGGCTGAGGCAGGAGGATCACTAGAGCCCAGGAGGTCAAGGCTATGGTGAGCTGTGGTCATACTCCTGCACTCCAACCTGGCTGACAGAGTGAAACCATTAAAAAAAAAAAATCAAACAAAAAACCAAAACACACAAACAAACAAAAAATTAAGATAAGTTAAACACAGAAAAAAGTAAGCACAATAAAAATAGCATATGATGTGTAAAATATTACATGTTATAGGATGTCAGAAGGGACATTTGAATTGGAAATCTTCAGAGAAGGTATCTTGAAGTATGCAGTCATAAAATGCATGATGAAAGCTGACAGATTTGGATAGATGGAAAAGAAATGTGAGATGCTTGAAATTTGAAATATCCAGGGAGAAGCAATAGCATATGCAAAGAATGGAGAAAATAGTATATTTGATGTATGGAAAAAAGAGTTAGAAGGGCAAGATAGAGTAATTCATCACTCAACTTGACAGAATTATTGGCAGTCTAACAAAACTTTTGTTGGAAGACTTTCTTGAGGGGTTGAAGCTCATCTTGGGCAATGACAATTTAGCAGCAAGTGCTAGATCTTGGAGTCCCCACATGAGGACAACTGGAAGGAGATCGTGGTAACATCGTTGAATTATATTCAAGACAAAGTGTTGGGGTGTACCAACTTGCTTCCTTATTTTCCAGGGGACATGAACTCTGCTTACATTGCCCTTTCAATGTTTCCTGCTAGTCCCAGGAGCAAGGTTTTTGTCTTCTCCCCCAAAGTGCCTGCTTTTTTGTGTGTGTGTTAAAATGCTGCCAACTAATAATGTTGACTTGCCCTAGGGAGACAAGAGCCTGTGGCAGCACTAAGTCCATGGAAACTACCCAGGTCATTGTTGATGAGAGGAAAACCCAACTTTCTGATTGAGTGATACTTTGTTCCCAAGGATTTTTTAAGGTTGGGAATTACTGTCAATAATGATGATGATTATTATAATGATAATAATGAACGATGCCTGTATGCTGCCAAAGAGTGAAAATGTTGATTTGCAGTTTGGAAACAAAAGCCGATTCAGAAGGTTAGATATGAGCAAGCGATATATAGGCATCTGTTTTACAAAGATAAATAAGGTATATTGCTTACTATCATTACTTATTATCAAACCCTCACAATCCTTTCCCAGACACACTGGCTCAAGTCTGCAATGTCAGCATTTTGGAAGGCCAAGGCAGGAGTTTGACATCAGTCCAGGAAATTTAGTGAGACTCTATCTCTAACAAACAAACAAAAAAAGGCCTTACAACCCATTAAAATTAATTTAGATGCTTACGGTATCAAGTCTAAGAACGCTTTTCCTAGACCTAGATTCCTCAAGTTTTCCAGTATGTTTTATCTAAAATTTCATTGTTTTGTATTTTACTTTAAGTTAATATCCATTTTGACTTAATCTTTTATGTGTGCAATTTAGAATGCTTTGTTTTTCTGTCATAGGATGTTCAGTTGCTGCAGCATCATTTGTTGAATTGCTTTTGATCCTTATCAAAAATCAGTTGTACATATTTACACATTTATTCTGGTTCTTTATTCTGTTTCACTGGTCTATGTGTCTATCCCTCTGCCAATATCACACTGTCTTGATAACATAGCTATATAGCAAACCTTTGTATTATGTCGAGTGATTCTTCCTACTGCATTTTTTCTATGGAAAAACATTGCTATTCCAGGGCCCATAACTTTTAATATAAATTTTAGAATAAGCCTGTCTATGTCTACAAAAATCTTCCTGGGATTATGCCACAAATTCAATTCATTCTACATATCTATTTAAGAATAATTTTCTTTTCTTCTATATTAAGTTTTCTAATTCATGAATAGGGTATGTCTCTGCATCCATTTAGGCTTTCTTTGATTTATTTCATTGCCAAGTGTAAAAAGGCGGTCCCAAAAGGTTATATACTAAATAATTCTATTGATATTCTTGAAATGAAAAAAAAAAAAAAAGAAAAGGAGAACATATTAGTGGTTACTAGTTGTTAAATACAGAGCAGGATTAGAGGCTGAGAAAATCAGTTATTGGATGTGGTTATAAGTGGCAATCTGAGGAAAGCTTGTGGTAATGGAGCTGTTCTCCATTTTGACTGTGGTGGTAAACATACAACCTACACATGCTGAAATTGCCCGGAACTAAACACACACACACACACAAAGAGTAAAAGTAAATCTGGGTAGATGTGGCTAAGATTGGTAGGTTTTATCCATGTCAACATCATGGCTTTGATATTATGCTACAGTTTTTTCAAGATGTTATCATAGGCAGAAATTGATAAGAGGCACATGGATCTCTGCCTTATTTATCACCTTTGTGTATGAATCTACAAAAATTTCAAACTAAAAGTTTTACTTAAAAGGAAGTAAACCACAATGTGGTAAGGGCTAAGGTAAAAGGAAAAACAAGTTGTGATGGAAGCACATAGTGGAATTACAAAATCTAGACTAGTAAGCCAAGAGATTGAGTAGAAATTAGCCAATTAGCAAAAAGGTTAAAAAAAGAAAATCCGAGCCAAGAAGATCAACTTTTGCAAACAAAGTATCCTAGAACATGCTACTTCTATTTTAAGCAATTTAGGATGTTTTTCAAGCAAGAAAAAAAGAAATCTTACTAGAGTGAAAGTTAGTAGCCAATTTCTTAAGGAATATGTAATGACATTAATGTTTGTGAATATAAACCATAAAGCTACATGAGCTCTTCAAAATATGTATCTATAGACATTAAAATCATATAATGTCAGTGTGGTGAATGTCACTGATAAAGCTAAAACCGGAGGCACAGACAACATAAATAGCTACAAAAACCCAAGTGAAATTGAAGACAGAGTGTTTGTCACAAAATAGTAACTGGACAAATATTTGTTGAATGTAAAAGACAGTGGCAGTAGAGAGGGTAAGGAGCCTTAAATAACCATTAGATATAGATGATGGTAAACAAAGTAATCAAGATGACTCCCAGATTTCTTCTTGGGAAAACTCAGGAACAGATAACTCCGGGGTTACAGGTTAATTGTACCATCAATTTCCATATAAACACAAACAGATGTTAGCTTGTAGCTGTCTTCCTTCTTTCTCTTTCTCTTTTCTCCAGTGAGATATTGTAATCCACCTTCTGTTATAAAAAATATTGAATGGACAGTGAAGATTACTAAGGGACAAGACAAGCAATTTCAATTCTTTTCCTTTATTTTTGTTTCAAACCACGCTACATCCTTCAACCACGGTATGGTCGTATTATGCCTTCTGATTTCACTTTGGAGAGAAGTGCACACTACATGTTTTGTCCCAAATGTTCAATTATGGTCACACCAGAAATAGAAATTATAATGTTTGTCTAAACTATATAAGGAGTGATCCTCAAAGATTTGCAATATCATTGAAGTTGCCCATAGGTGGCAAAAACACTAATTTCAACTTCAAGATAACACGTTGTATTTCTTTTATGATACCCCTGCAGTGGTGAAAATGGAAATTATTGACTCAGCAGACCTGACCTACAGTGCATTTAATCACTAGATTGCTATTAATTGATTTCCTTCGGCATAAGCCAGGAGATCCCAGGACAGCACTTATTAGACATCTCTCACACTCCTAATTTAATGATTTTGATGCATCTTAGAGAGAGAGTTTTGAGACTGAAATGGTTGGTTTTTATGACAGATACGTTTGTATGGAACAAATAAAAGTCAGTCTGTTTAAACCATGAAGTAATAGGTTGACTTTTGGAATGATGAAGACTTAGATTATACTTTCCTCATTGTCTGCATAATCATTAATAAATAATTTAAAATTATGCATTCAAATATTAATTCTAGCTACCTTGCAAGTGTGTGCAGAAACTTTTTATTACTCTGAAAAGTCATCTGGGTTTGATTTCTCAAAGTACCTTGTTACCTTGTCCAACATATCTAGAGGAAATATTCTATTTTGTCAAACACACACATACACACACACACACCCCGAATGTCTAGAATCTAGAAGCTAAACATCATGAATTTCTTCCTTTGTTTCTGTTTATGAAATTTGTAGCTGGCAATGAAATGCATGAGATTAGATGATAATTAGATAAAATTATAATTCAGAAGAAAAATATATATACTATATTAAAAATAATAGAAGCCTCCTGCTGATAGGAACATATTTATGGATGTATTTAAATAGTGAAACTATGTCTACTTTAACTCGACAAAACTGGGGAACTGTTATCTAACACATTAGAAATTTTGATTGGTTTTGCCCTTTTTCTTAATAGACTTTTACAGTAGTAGACAAAGGAAGAAATAAAGTACCCAGATAATCGATCTGTATCATATTGGAAAGGTCAAAATAGAATGGTACATTACTACTGTCAGAAATATATAAAACATTAACATTCCTGTACCATAGTCTCATCACATAAATTGTATTGGGGACTGATGAAGACACAGTATCTATCCATTCTCATGACCAAAATAGCTATTAAACTGGAAATAGAACGGCATAAATCTAATCCTAGGAGAGATGCTGACTGAAGAAAATACAATGAATTCATTCTTTGTTTTTATGGGATCTTGTGTTCTCACTCAAGCCATCATGTAAGTACTCAGATGATTTCCTACACGAAACACTCAAATCAACATATATGTACTCATGACTTACAAAATAACATCTTTGTTAGAAACAAAGGCATGAAGAAAAACCAAATAATAATAAATTTAATAGATTATATATATAACATAAGAATAAATAAGAGCAACTAAGAATTACATTTTGCATATGGTTAAATTGACGCTGTATAGGAAATTGAGGTAAATTTGTACATACATATAAGTATTCTATGAAGAGCATCACATTTAATTTATTAAGGTATTTTTGAACATTCCTGCTATCTCTGATAGCTATGTAATTGTGTTATTTATAAATAATTGTGAAAAGTGTTTCTTATTTGTGTATTAACAAAAAGTAAAGTTTGTATTTTATTTTGTGGGATTCAAAAAATTGCAGTGTGTGCACAAGTTGTGTATACATTTGAATGCATATCAAATCATGAATTGTATTTATTATTTAATATGCTAATGAGACAAAACTAGTTGCTTAACAGAGCATCTTTAACAGAGAGATGAATTCTAAGAAGCGTTACAAATTTGAGTCACTTCTTAGCTTTGAAGAGAATTTGTGTTCTTCTGCCTCCTGGCAGTTTAGCTTAAGTTGAAATTTATGTAGCAAACCTCTTATCACAACGCCTACATTGAGGAAAGTCAGTAATGATACTTGCACCAGAGCCTTCATTGTTATTTTAAAATACCCTTACTTTAGGGGAAAAAATCCACATTATATATTACACACAGTATAATTGCCAAAACCAAAATATTTATGGGAATGAAAATTTTCAGGTAAGTTTTTATATTGGAGAAAAATATTATATTGTAAACCTCACATTAAAAATCAAATGTAAATCAATAAATATTTGCAGGTACATTAGGACAACACAGTTTGTTTTAAAATACATAGCTAATAAGTAATAGCAAACACTCCCAAGGAGTTTATAATCCAGCATAAACTGATTATAAAATAAAATAAAATAAATATAATGTAGATAATAAAAGGTAGAATTCCATAAATACTGCAAAAGACATTTAAAATGCAGTGAGGAAGAGTAGAGAAAAAATAGATTAATATGGATAAAATACCAGGATGGGCTTCATGGAGGGAGTGATAGAGTTTAACAAGCAGAAATTTTGGAGGAAAAATCTTGAAGTGGATACTTAAAATAAGGAAATGAAAGAAGCAGCATACAAAAAGGGGAGGTGTAGCGTGTATGAGAAAATTTTGAGCAATAGAGATTTATTAGAAAGAAAATAGTTTAAGTACCTAAAGAAGTACTGGGATATGCAGGCTGAAAATATGATGGGCACACTGCAAATAACTTGAATGTCAAGTTGAATAGGTTAGATTTCACTTAAAAGGAAATACAGCAACAGAAAGTTTTTGAAGAATTATACGAGCAAGAAAGATTAATTTTGTGTATTAGCGTTCTCCAGAGAAACAGAACAAATAGGATCTATTTAGATGTAGATCTAGACGTATAGATTTATTATGGAAATTGGCTCATGCATTTATGGAAGTCGAGAAGTCCCACTGTCTGCAGTCTGCAACCTGGAGAACCAGGAAACCTGGCAGCATAATTCCGGCTGAGTTGAAAGGCTGAGAACCTAGGGCAATGCGTGGCAGTGGTGTAAGTCCTGAGTCCGAAGGTCTAAGAACCAGGAGCACTGATGTGTTAGGGCAGAAGAAGGTGGATGTCGCAGCTGAAATAGAGTGAATTTGCCCTTTGGCCTTCACTGGATTGGATGATGTCGATTCATTTTGATGACGATGATCTTCTATACTTAGTCTACTGATTCAAATCCTAATGTCTTTCAGAAACACCTTCACAGACACGCCCAGAAAGACTATCTGGGCATTTCTTAGCCCAGTCAAGATGACATGCAAAATCAATCATCACATTTTGAAAAGTATGCAGAATGAATCATGTGAGTCACATTTCCAACTCATTTATTTTTCAAAGGTCTTTATGTGGATTAAAGAATAATACTACCATTCAATGACACTGACTCCTAAATTTGAGACTATCATTTGACTTTATATATACAATTTACATACATTTATTTTTAGAGTTTAGTATATTGTTTGACACTCATATAGGAGGAAAAAAATGTTTTCTAAATGGTCAAAACAATAAAGTATATAGAGATTACTAAATTAATTTGAGGAGTGTTATAATTCTCTAATCAAGTAAAAATTAAGTATGAAATAGCACAGGGTAGTGGTAATGAATACAAAGAATTGAATTTAAGGGAAAAAAGAGAAATGATCAAAGTTAATCCTAATGTTTTGATCTGGAGGGCATAAAAGAATAGAGAATAAGCAAATTATATACAAATGTTAAGAGAAAGCAGCTTGAGGTGAGTGGGGGCTATGGTGTTGAGAAACGTGTTAAATTTCACCTGTGAAAGACTGAGTTGAAGTTAGGCAGAATAAAGCCACAATCACGGGAGAGGCTCTCTGGGAAGAGGTAATAGCTAAAGGTGAGGTTTGGCAATCATCAACAACATAAGACATGATTAAAACAATGGAACAAAATATCAATAAAAGAATAAAGGTTATAAAGATAAGACAAATAGAAGGATAATTTGGGAAGACCCTGTCTAAGTGAAAGGAGGAAGGCAAAATAAACAAAGTAGTTAGAATAAAGAATAAAGATATTTGGAATGATGATGGTAATTCAGATGATATTGCTGCTCACGAAGATGGAAATTATAGTAGGCCATTTAACTTCTACTATGTGCTAATCACTGTGCTAGTTGCTTTCAATGCTTTTCAGATTTAATCTTCAGAACATAACTGTGATGTCTATATTATTTTTTATCCATTATTTTTAAATATAAAAATGTGATGCTTAGAGAGATTTTTTTTTTTTTTAAACTGGGGGCAGCCCTAGGATTTTTTAAACTTGAGATTCCTAGATTTTAACCTTAATAAATATTTCCCCCTATATTAAAAAATCAAGAAAAGAGATAAATTCAAGAAGGGTAAAATCTACTTTGGCTATTAAACAATCTGTCAACTGTAGGTAAAGGATATGGGCTTACTGATTTTATGAGTTAGATAGGCAATGAAAGAAATAAAAGCGTGGCAAAGACTTTTGCTTCTAACTGAGATGTAGTAACAGAGACAAAATTATCCACTTGATTGGGAAAAAATAAAAATCAGAAAAAAAAAATACATGAAATAATGGTTTTCACTATGTCAGACACCAGGCAATGAAGGATAGTGATACTTGAGATGTAGAAAATAAATAAGGTAAGTCCCGTCACTGCCCAGGCTATTTCCTGGGGATAATTTACAGGCCACAGTGCAGGGAGAAGAAACTTAGGAAGAGTCCTGTGCATTGCAATGGAGCTGAGATTCCAGGGCGAGGGGGAAAGGAGGCTGGAGTTCACGGGGCAGAGAACTGGATGGGAGAGGACTTCACAGAATGCAAGGACCACAGAACTGCAGGGTATCAGCCTTGAGTCTTCAGCTGAATGCCAAGTGCATGAATGAAAAAATGACTTGAGGCCAGGGCAGAACTTCCCAAAAGGACTGGTAGAAAATAAATTCTAAGACTCATAGAGGGGCAGACTCGTTCCTGTAATAAACAGGGTGGAATTTTTTTCTATATGTTAATTACTATGGTGGTTCACATATATCCACATTTTTCTTTTTTCTTTTGCTTTTTTGAGACGGAATTTCACTCTTGTTGCCCGGGGTTGGAGTGCAATGGTGCGATCTCAGCTTGCTACATCCTCCGTCTCCCAGGTTCAAGCGATTCTCCTGCCTCAGCCTCCCTAGTAGCTGAGATTACAGGCATGTGCCACCATGCCTGGCTAATTTTGTATTTTCAGTAGAGACGGGGTTTCTCCATGTTGGTCAGGCTGGTCTCAAACTCCTGACCTCAGGTGATCTGCCCGCCTCGGCCTCCCAAAGTGCTGGAATTATAGGCATGAGCCACTGCACCTGGCCATATATATCCACATATTTCTTGATGTTCCTCTTTCCAGGAAGGAGACTTTAATTCACGTCCCCTTGAGCATGTGACTAGACTTAATGAGTCACTTCTAACAAATAAAGTATAGAAAAGGAAAGATGCTTAACTTCACAGTAGATAAAACAGGCAGATGCCACTTTAACCCAGGTGGTCAGGGGCTAATACCACTAGCAATGTCATTTTGATCAAGCCTGTACAATTTGATGTGATGTGATGAGAAAGACACTTCACCTTTATGATATTTTTCTCCAAAATCCATAGAGTCAATCTATTCATGAAAAAACATCAGGTAAACTCATACTGTGGAGTTTCTGCAAAATGCCTGAACGGTACTGTTCAGAACTGTCAAGGTCCTGTGAAATAAGACTAAGAAACTGGCAGAGATTGGAGGAGATTATGCAGACGTGGCAACTAATACTCTGGATTGCTACTGGAACAGAACAAAGGAAATTGATGGTTACATGAATTCCAAATAAGGATTTTAGTTTGGCTAACAAAAAGAGGAGAAGGAGAATAAAGGAAGAAAAAAATAGGTAACCTGAATAGTTGTATATATAATAACAAATTATATTAAATGTAAGACATCCCACAATAAATAAAACTTAAGGACCAGATGGCCTTGCTGGTGAATTCTAGCAAACACTTAAGGAAGATATAACATCTATTCCACACAATCCCTTCCAGAAAATTGAAAAGGAGAAACTACTTCCCAACGAATTCTACAAGGCTTATGTTACCCCAATATCAAAATCAGTACAACAATAAAACAATAAAACAAACAGAAGTCCTAAAAGATATTACAAAGTAATGTAATTACTGACCAACATTTATTTAACAAAATTTTAGCAAATAGAAATATATATAAAAAGGGTAACCCATATTACTAAATGGAATACCTTCCAGCAATTTCATTATTCAAACATTGAAACATCAGTCAATATATTTTCCTATATTAGACTACAGAGAACTAACCACAGAATCATCTCAAAAATGAATAAAATTATTTGACAATGTTTAAAATTCATTTCTAATTTTATTAAAAATCCTGTCAGCAACATAGAAAATAACTTCCTTAACCTGATAAAATTATCTACAATTTATCTAGAATTAAATTTGTCTACAGAAAAGAAATCACTAGAAAGAAACAGAGAGAAGAAACCAAAGGTGTAGCTCAGTCTTTTTATAAATGATGCTGGAAAGTAACATGCCATCACTTCTACCACATTTTGTTATTTTGAAGCTATCTCAGCTTACACTGAGGAGAATGAATTTAAGATTCTTCTCTTGTAGGGAGACTCATCTAAGTATTTATCCATGTATTTTGAAAACCACAACTGCTAGCCCTCTGGGCACAAATTATTTAATTCCACATTAACACGCACACACACACACACACACATGCACACAGACACATATACACATTAAATTGTACACTTAAATACATTTGTTTTATTATTTATCAAATCTAATAAAAATGTTTTTTAAAGAGGCAAAAGGAAGAGGGATAAGAAACGAATCAAGACACGGAAACAATACTAATAAAGACACTTTTTACATAGTGGAAACATGAGCAGTGTCATATGATGATGAAAGTTTACAGAATTTGAAGACAGAAAAATTCCTTTTGGATTTATTGAAAACTGGATCAGTATAAGTCATAGGGCATTTCTTTTAGAAGAGAAAAAGTTGAAAATATTCTCAGGTTCAAGCCAGCAATCAGTAATATATACCTTCCCTGACTATTCGTTCAAATGGTTTGTTTTTTCCCCAGATCTTACTGTTTCCTTAATGTTTAATTTCAATACCACGTCTTAAAATGTTTGATTTTAATACAGCAGGGAGAAATAATATAACTTAACTTCTTAAATGACATGAAAACTAATTACCTTTGAAAAGGTATTTCCCATAATTCAATTTAGAAGAGTTAAAACGGTGTAAAGTTCATATTAGAGAATCTATACTCTTCAATAAATGTGATTTTCAGTTCTAGAAAATGCAAATCAGATAAAGCGTACCTTACAACAATTAGCAGTCTATATAAATAAATATATTGCACTATTAACTTCTCATGTTTGTCAGTGATGTCTTTCAGCCAAAATACTTAACTGGATATCATAATTAAACAGTAAGATAATTAATAATATGGCCAAATATGCTCATTTGTTGTTTAGTTTACATTTAATGATCAAAGGCAAACTTTAAAAAGTTTTCAGAGGATTTGGCAGGTTAGTTCATTACAAACTGCTAATGAAACTATTTTCTGATGGGATTTGGAGATTTCTGAAGAGGCTTTTTCTTATATTGCCAAAAACTGAATCACCTTACTAAATTTCAATTCAGTTAAAAATTGCTTTTAGCCAGATCATCCCCATTCAATTATGTATGCTATAAAAATGATTTTTACTAAATTGTGCTATAACAATAATATAAATAATTTCATCTATTTTCTCAAGATTTTACCCACTAATTGTCATCTCTTTTCTGTCTATGCTTTCACCAGCAATCTTTTGTCACATTCAGTGACTTTTTCATTCATCTTTTTATTTGATCTTTTGCAGCAACCCACACAGTAGACTATTTTCTTCAGCAGTCTGCTTACCTACCGAATACATGTCAATTCTTTTTTAAAAAACAAGCAAAAATATTTGTAGCCGTTTTTCTCTTCCCTCTAAACAGAAGCTACTTTACAATTACGTCTTGAGCTCACTTCTGTTTTCGATCTGTGTTCTCCTTAGGTTACCTTATCCATTTATCCTCATGAATACTAAATATATATGGTATATTAGGTTTCATATCTTCCTCCCCCGTCCCCCTTCCCCCAGCGCGGGTCTTGCTCCGTCTCCAGGCTGGAAGGCAGTGGCGGGATCTCAGCTCACTGCAACCTCCGCCTCCCGGGTTCAAGCGATTCTTCTGCCTCAGCCTCCCGAGTAGCTGGGATTACAGGTGACCACCACCAAGGCCGGCTAATTTTTGTATTTTAGTGGAGACAGGGTTCCACCACGTCGACTAGGCTGGTCTTGACCTCCTGACTTCATGATCTGCCCGTCTCAACCTCCCAAAGTGCTGGGGATTACAGGAGTGAGCCTGGCCAAGTTTCCTATCTTTATTACAACTCCCTCTTAATTTGGATCACTTTGTGTAAGTCAAATGAATTATTGCTCAAGCTAAAATTCTAGACTCCCCCTCCAAACCTGTTTTCTATCCTGTTTGTCTTATTTCGGTTAACAGCAGCTCCATTAGATTAATTTTTTAATACTGTCATCCTTACTGCTGGTATTTCATTTCACTCTTGCATTATCTATTGCTAAACTATTGAGAATTTGCTCTCCTCACATGATAATTCTACAGTGGTTAACGTTTCTTTAATATATAAAAACTGAAAGATTATTAGGATAATCACCAAGGTTCTCCATTCTCTTGATTAGTTATTTTTAGATTTCAAGACATAAATAAAAAAGAATTACACATGGGTCATATTTTCACATGAAGCTTAACTAAAGTGTTCTTCATCAGTTCCATTCCTATTCTATTTCTCTGGGGTAAAAGTTGTTTTGAGCTTGCTATACACTTTTTCTTTTTACGTAGTTTTTAATACAAATAAAAATATTGCTTGGCACTTCCTGATTTTTCACTCAACATTATGTGTTTGAGATATACATTTGTTTACCTATGGAAGGTTTTAATTGCTCAACAGCTTTTCAACTTACTGTTCATTTTCCTTCTCTGTTTCCCAAAAAATGGCATATTTTGATTGTTTCTAATATCTATCCACTACAAATAACATTGCAAGGGATGTTTTTGAATGTCTCCTTGTGAACATAAGTCAAATATAGTCTAGGGTATATACTTAGAAGAGAAACTAATGTATCAGGAAGCATATACATTCCGCATTTAATTAGATATTCCCACTACTGTCCAAATTGACTGTTACTAGCAGTGTTTGAGAACCACTTTTGTTTTGCATCCTTCTTAATTATTGATACTCTCCTGTGGTTTTTTATTTCACTTTTGCTCATCTCATGGGTTAACTAGATTATTCTGCAATGATTTTTAAATTATTAAGAGATAAATCTAATTATATTACTCTCTTATTTATTATAATTTGATAATATTTCATTACTTCCAAGTTTAAAATAAAGCAATAGAACAAAACAAAACAAGCAAATAAAATACTTTTACTATCTGGACCCAAGTGATTCCTCCTGAATTCAAAACACAACTTTTTTTTTTTTTTTACACTTTAAGTTCTGAGATACATGTACAGAACGTGCAGGTTTGTTACACAGCTGTACAAGTGCCATGTTGGTTTGCTGCACCCATCAACTCATCGTCTACATTAGGTATTTCTCCTAATGCTATCCCTTCCCTAGCGCCCTAGCCCCTGACAGGCCCTGGTGTGTAATGTTCATTTTATAAACACAAAACAATTCATCTCTTTCTCAAACATGTTGTGTCCTTTTCATTTCTATGTTCTTATAAACTTTTTCTCCTTTCACAAGACCAATTTGAAGACTTTCAGGAAAGCTTAAATAAGGCAAATATCGGTAAAGTCTTTAATCATTAAAGTCATAATTTGTCACACAGCATTATCAATAAATTAATGTAATGATTATCCTCTATTTGGGGTTTATATGTAAAGTTCTCTCTCACTACTTGACTTCCATGGGCCTTTAGCCTTTGCTACCACAACATTTTAAACATAATTCTATTAATGGAATAATCACAGTTTTTGCCATATGTATCTACATGTCTGTCTTCACCCAAAATCCCTGAGTACCTATCCTTCCTATTCTTTTTAGTAATATTGATGCTAGGTTCTTTGTAGGGGCTACACTTCTAGCCAATTTTCAATAAATTAGTTTGAATAAGCTATAATAATACCCACTTTGATTTTTTCTGCCTAAAATCATCAGTAATGTGGCTTATAAGAGCAAGGACTTACTTAACTGCTCTTTTATGTGAAGTAAGGAGGATTGAAGACAGAATGTTCTGTCTCTTTAAAAAAAAGTCTTTTTCATTCTCATTTCCTTCTCAGCTCTTCAAAAGGGTGATTTCAGCTCTCCAACAAAATATGCCTTGAAAATCATAAGCCTGGAACATGTGCAAATCAAGTCTGTGAACTGTAAGTGCTCCAGTTTTCCACTTGCAGTCAAGCTGGCAGTCACTGACTTCAATGGTCAATAGGAGTTGCAGCAGAAGTGGTCTTATTTGACTACAGCAGAGTTTTCTTTGCCCGTCAAAGGCAATCCAGACCCTTCTTGAGTCATCATATCAGGATTATTATAGAATAGAGTCCAGACTCAAGAATGCTAAATCAAATCATGAAGTACAAGAAGCACTTAGCTGGGGAATGGATTAAGTATCCTGGATTTTGCTGTGTGTAATTAGTACCTGGAAACCAAGTCAGCAACAAGAAAGCAGTCATGAACACAGAGAGGAGTATCAGGTTTTTGATAGAGAGTAATAAACGCATTCTTATTGTGTTCTTTCGTACTTTTTTCAAGTTTTAGAAAGTACCTATTTGGCACCTAAATACTTCTGAAATATAGTGTGTAATGCAATGTAGTTCTTTGCTGAATTAATACTCTGTTGCTTACATAAAAAATACCCTGGAAGTTGAGCCTAGAGACTTCTCTTGATAGTAAGGTGATGGGAATCTCTTGCTTAAAACCAGTGATGAAGAAGGGAGTACAAATGCTATGAATTTAATTGAAGTGAGACAAACCACAGGCTTCAGACTTACCGGTTAAAACAAGTTAGAACCAAAAGGGATGAAACAAATTAGAACCAAAGATTAAAAAAAAAAAAAAAAAAGATCTTAGCAACAAAATCAACATCTTGCACCTATTGCTGTATTTTACAACCTCCTATCTTACCTGAGAGTTTATCCTTTGAATTACTTAAATGTATCTTTTTAAAGCTCTGAAAACATATAGCATAAGAAGAAAGAAGTAACAATTTTAGGCCAGGCGAGGTGGCTCACGCCTGTAATCCTAGCTCTTTGAGAGGCTGAGGTGGGCAGATCATGAGGTCAGGAGATCGAGACCATCCTGGCTAATGCGATGAAACCCCATCTCTAATAAAAACACAAAAATAAAATATAAAATAAAATTAACTGGGCGTGGTGGCAGGCACCTGTAGTCCCAGCTACTCAGGAGGCTGAGGCAGGAGACTGGCATGAACCCAGGAGGTGCAGCTTGCAGTGAGCCAAGATTGCACCACTGTACTGCAGCCTGGGCGACAGAGGGAGACTCTGTCTCAAAAAAAAAAAAAAAAGAAGCGGAAGTAACAATTTTATTTATTACGGTTTCCTCCCATGTTACATGCTAACTCCTTTCAAAATCTTATTTAGGTTATGTATTTCTGACTTTAAAAACAAATAAAAATACAACTTAAAATAGCAATAGAAATATAGAAAACTAAATTTGTGAAACTTTGCTGAAATGTGTCTGGATGTTATATTAGAAATAAATAATAAACAACAGTCCAGATCAGATAAGTTTGACAAAACATGATGAGAAAGAGTGTTAATTTAGGGCATGGATCAGCACTACTTGCAGTATGTGAATAAGCATTTCAAATATCATAAAATTCATTTGGAGTCAAAGTTCTAAAAATACTGACCTCAGAAACATTTACTCTAAGTGTATCTGCCATGTTAGCATTCTGCAGAATACATATTGGGAAATGGTACCTTATAATGTATTAAGGATTAAAGTATAGTCTACATTCTTGGAATAAGTTATATTAATGTGAAAGAGTTAGATGTGAAAGATGACAAGTATTGGAATGCTGTTAAAATTTTGATGAGTTCTAAGTCAAAGCTTCTCATGTTTTTTCATTGTATGAGTAGATAATCATGATCGACTATCTTATTTCTCTTAAAAATTGTGGATTCTCATGTTTATAAAAGGAAAGAGAGAAATGAAGATAATAACTTTAAATTTCAATTGCTTTTTTGCACCACTGATGAAAACTTTTGCAACATATATTTAAATTCCATTTTAAAGCATAAATCTGGACAGACATGCTCTGTTTCCTTATATGAAGTTAACTTCTAGTAGTACACTATTTAGTTAAATGTCTTTGGTGTCTTAGTCACTCAAATGTCTTACAAATGTCTAGAATTTTAAAAATAATTTCCTTACTTTGGCTCTGAAGAAATACAGTAATTTTGAGATATTAGTCTTATTTTATCCTCAAATATGTTTCCAACTAATTTTAAAAAGGCCCTAAATCCTACATGATCTTTGATATTTCTTTAAAAATTAAAGTTATCTATATTAATTTTTAACAACATATCTTTATTTTGAGGTAATTTTTGAATTCCCACCTCACAATGATTTGACAAGAAAGAATGTCAAAATGAGAAGAAATGCTTCATAAAAAATAGAAAAATAAATTTTAATTCCTGTCTAAGCTTCTGGTTTCAATGTCCTGGAAAAAAGATATTGTTTCCCACCTCTTCTGTGAAAAAACAAAACAAACAAACAAACAAAAAAACTTACCAAATTAACAAGGATGTCATGGAATACAACCACAAAATTCATCTTCAATGAAAGTAGGATAAATTTGCAAAAGTAACCCAGAGTATTAGAATACATAAGTCAGAAGAATAAATGAGAAATAACTTAGCAAAGAA
The DNA here is from genome assembly GCF_002776525.5 of Piliocolobus tephrosceles. Lineage (NCBI taxonomy): Eukaryota > Metazoa > Chordata > Mammalia > Primates > Cercopithecidae > Piliocolobus > Piliocolobus tephrosceles. The sequence goes on along the minus strand of NW_022326531.1, from coordinate 514,357 downwards.
AAAGAAGTCATACCTAATTGCCTTTAAGTTGGGATGCAGCTGAAGAAGTAGGGTTGTAGTGACAGATCCAGAGAGCCTTTGGAAAGACGTGGAAACAGACACATCAGATATTGTCACAGCGTGAGTATTGGCACAAAAAATGGGGGCTTGATGGAAAGTTAAAAAAAAAAAAGGGAAGGAGAGTCTACATTAGTTCCTCAGATCTTCTACCCAATGTAGTTATACAACAAGGAAGTGTATTTTGTGTATTAGGGACCTTAGGAAAAGTGGAAGTTAAGGAGTAGGTGCTATTCTGAGTATAGAGTCGATAATTCCCAGTTTGCATTATACAAAAATGAGACTACTCAGCCCTTTTGCCTATGCAGATCCTAAACAACAGCAGACAGATTCATATTTACCACCCAAATAGGAGACTTGACTACCTTCCAGTAAATCCAATCCACATAGAACTTTCAATCAATTTTAGGGCCTTGTTTGTAAATATAAATGGGCTGCCAATATTTAAAAATGAATGACATAAATAAAGCAAACAAATAGAAAAAAATGGAGACAATAATAGAAGAAATATACTAGTAATATCTTCAGAGAAAATGGACAAGATATGACAACTATTAAACAGTGCTTAAAAAATGATTCAGTGAAAAAGTCAAAAAATTTAAAAATAATAATTATGGAAACAAATCATTTGTAGAAATGTCAAATCTTATCTTTCAAGAAAAAGAAATGGAAGACAAGATAATGCTCAATAGGAGAAAATAAAAAAGAAAATTAAAGTAATTGAAGAAGTCAAAAATCTGGCTAACAGAACTTCAGAAAGAAAAACAAAAGAAAAGAAAAGTGAAAATAGAGGAAAGAAAATTCTTAAAATGATAATTTTAAAAAAAGTCTCAGAACTGAAGGCATGAATTTCCAGGGCTCAAAGACCTACGTGCCTGGTTTAGGAAATGAGAAATCAACTTATGAAAATATATTATCATGGAATTTTACAGCATAGAAAGTAAAGAGATGTTTCTGAAATAAGTCCTAAAACTAATACTATTCTCTGCCTTGACAGCTGGTAAATTGGGAGTGCCTCTAATGGCCTCACTGCAAGTATTCCCCCAACCACCACTTTGCTCCTACAGATACGGTCCAGCTTCTTGATACTACAAATCCTGCCCCCTACAGCTTCTAGCTGTTCACCCTGTTCCTGAGTGCAAACCTCATGTGGACCTACAGTGTCCACCTCCCTGAACTATAGGTACATGTAACTAACAAAATGCTGTTGATCTCATCTCTCCAGTGTAGGATATTATGTTTTAGACATCTCCCATAACTCAGAGTGACAGTACCTTCCTCATTAATGGGGTGATTAGGAGACAATTAAAACATTATAGTTTTTCAAATAACAAGTTTTCTAAATACAAAGGATGGTAGATCAGAATCATATCAGTTTCTTAAATGCAATAGAAACAAGAAGAATATTAGAAAATATTTTCAAAATTTAGAAGAAAAATGTATTTACAATCTAAAATTATTTATTCATTCAAACTAATAAATATCAGAGTAGATAAAGTATTTTTAGTTTCAAAGTATGGAAAGTATAGCAAATTCGACTGTGCTGTACTCTTTTTATGGAAGCCCTTTCAAAATGGTTTCTATCAAAACAAGAGAAGAAGTCAAGACAGAAGCAGAGCTGTGATCCAGGGAACAGGACACACGACACAATAGAGATGCAAAAGAAAGAGAAAGAAAGACAAAAAGAAAGAAAGACAGAAGGAAAGAAAGACAGAAAGGAAGGAAGGAAGGAAGGGAAGGGAAGAAGGAAGGAAGGGAAGGGAAGAAGGAAGGAAGGAAAGGAGAAAGGAAGGGAAGGGAAGGGGAGGAAGGGAGGAAAGGGAGGAAACGGAGAGAAGGGAGGGAGGGAGGGAGGGAGGGAGGAAGGAAGGAAGGAAGGAAGGAAGGAAGGAAGGAAGGAAAAAAGAGTCCCAAGATCACAGCAAAAGAGAGTATCTGTGTAATGGTTATACGGTAGGTCTGAAGTGCACAAAGATCCTATTTTAGCAGAAAATGTCACAAGTAGTCTTGAGAGTGGAAACATGAAGCATGCTTGAAAATGAGAGGAAAGCTTTGGCAATATGGGAAATTTTAAAATGAGGCATTTTACAGAATTTCTGGAGTTTGTGTGGTGATTTATTTGTAAGTTCAAAAAAAATCAAATCAAATGAGGAGGGACAGAGATTTTTAACCTTTTTTTTAGTTTTAAAAAACTTTAAGTTTTGGCCGGGCGCGGTGGCTCAAGCCTGTAATCCCAGCACTTTGGGAGGCCGAGACGGGCGGATCACGAGGTCAGGAGATCGAGACCATCCTGGCTAACACGGTGAAACCCCGTCTCTACTAAAAAGTACAAAAAAAAACTAGCCGGACGAGGTAGCGGGCGCCTATAGTCCCAGCTACTGGGGAGGCTGAGGCAGGAGAATGGCGTTAACCCAGGAGGCGGAGCTTGCAGTGAGCTGAGATCCGGCCACTGCACTCCAGCCCGGGAGACAGAGCGAGACTCCGTCTCAAAAAAAAAAAAAAAATAAATAAATAAATAAACAAAAGTTTTAAAAGAAGGAAATGTACTCAGAGTAGACTTCTTGGCTCAGCAGTGAGGAATATTTGAAAAATCATCATGAAAATACTAAATGATTTTAAGTAAAAATTGAGGCATAATTATACTGAGTGGAAAATGAAAGGTGTAAATTAGCCAAAGAATAATATTATCTTATAGTAAGAAGTTTAAATTGATTATGTGATATATTATAGTATATTCATATTATTTGGATCTATGGAGAAAATCACCAAATGAAATAGTTAAGTATTAAATGTGTTTGTCTTTGAGGTCATAAAGAGACAAGAAACACTTTGGAAAACATATGCATTTTGGAAATAGTTGACTTTTAAACTAGTTTTATCTAATATATTTATTAAAATAAATACAAATTTTAAAAGCAATCTGGATTATATTTCTGATAATTGAAAATATGTTCCATAGTCACATTCACTAATAACTTGGTGTTTTCCACTATTTTTTCTGATAAGATTATTTGTAATTGCTTACACCATGACAATTTTCACAATCTTAATTCTAAATTTTTGGATGTTTTTTCTTTTGCTTCATTTCAGTGCTTCAGTTTATTCTCCTCCAGCTCACATGGTAAGTTAATTAGAATCTTCTTAAGAATCTTTATGTTTTTCTCATTAAGAGTACTCGTTTGAGATTAAATAATGTTGAAAATAAAATGATTCTTGAGTTCTAATTTCTCTCTACTTTATGGCAGTTGGGAACTTAATTTATCTAATGATATTCAGCTTAAACCTCTAAGATATGGGTGGTGATGGTTGCCTAATAATTTTTTTGAATATTGTGTTTCTAAAAATTCTAGTTTTAACTAGAGATATATAAACCATGTTCCATGATTCATTAATGTTCGGTAGCAGATTTCAAGTTAAAAAGATATTCTTATCAAAAGCCTTTTAAATGTCTAATATTTCCTTTGAGTCTAAATAAAGTGATATAATAAATGATCATTATTAGAACTGAGTTTGTGTTTTTAAATTTGGAACCTAGTTTGCATCCAGATTGGTATTCACACATTTTCTCTTTTGCTTAGTCAAAAATGATCTGGATATCAAATAAGCTTTTACTTATCCAAAAAAAAGTATTTACATATGGAAGGACATGTATACTGTTGTTTAATTTTAAAGTTATAGTCACATGCAGATAAATATTTAGGTATGTTTGGGATTGTGGCTAAATGTAATGCCTGCAGTTTTGCACTGTAATTAAGAAATGAGGTCTCTATATAGCAGCCCCTACAGAGAAAACTGTTGGTGAGGATATAAATTATGGCACAGTCCAGAGAGCTGAACCCCAGGAGGATAATGTGGGTATCCAGCTGTCCTAAGGGTTATATAACAGAAGTGCATGTCTGTGGCCTCCCCAGCGTAGGAGGGCCATCTCAAAAACAAACCCCTGAATTAACATCTCATTTTATGCACAAATTTCTTTTTCAGATTATATATTTTTAGCTTAGATAAATCTAAAACATTTTATGAATTACAACTAACAATTTAGTAGTAAACATTGGATTTGAATGATAGTACAATTCTCATTGATTTGAGTTAAATATTGGCTAAGCTAAATGGACTGAATTTATCTTTAATACTGATAGAATAGACTCTAGACAAATATTTAGATCCAAGAAGGACCCCTAGTCAGATAACTAGAAAAAGTAAATAAATATCAGAGTAAATAATTAAGAATATTTGCTTCAGACTTATTTTAACTTTGAAACAAGATGAATGCTTTAATAAATTCTGAGGAGCACAGCAGCTGGAAGACAAAAACAACTTATGAAGAAATTTGAAAAAAGTCACATGGATATACCAATAGCCCACCTATGACTTAAGGCATAAAATATTTGACTGACATACTTGAGATATAATTTGGTTTAAATATTTTAAAGTAAATATTATAAGATTTATAGCAAGTGTCAATAGAATTTAAATGTACATCAAACCTTGCCAAACAGCAAATTAAAAACAAACACAGGCCGGGCGCGGTGGCTCATGCCTGTAATCCCAGCACTTTGGGAGGCCGAGGCAGGCGAATCACCTGAGGTCAGGAGATCAAGAACAGCCTGGCCAACATGGTGAAATCCATCTCTACTAAAAATGCAAAAATTAGCCGGGTGTGGTGGTGTATGCCTGTAATCCCAGCTACTCGGGAGGCTGAGATAGGAGAATTGCTTGAACCCCTGCGTCAGAGTGAGCCAAGATTGCACCACTGCACTCCAGTGTGGGTGATAGAGTGAGACTCCATCTCAAAAGCAAACAAACAAACAAACAAAACCAAACAACAGCAAAAAACAGCATACAACTGAACAGTATAGGTATAGCAAGTACCAGTAACATGATGCATACATTTTCTTGGTATTTCAGATTATCCCATTTTAAACTTTTAAGTTCAAGGTTACATGTGGAGATTTGTTACACAGGTAAATTTGTGTCATGGGGGTTTGTTGTACATATTGTTTCATCACCCAGGCATTAAGCCTAGTAACCATTAGTTATTTTTTTCTGATCCTCTCCAATGTATCCAAAGATCCATAGGACCTAATGAACTAATTTTAGGAGATTCTGTAATATGTGTGTCAATATTCATCATTTCAAGTATGTTATCTAGGCACACATACTTGGTTTTACAAATTTCTATGTATATATTTCTTAAAACCTGGAAGTAATATGAATCCTAATTTCTGATTTCTCCTTGTTTTGTTTCATCAATTTAAGATTATTAAATTGTAACAAGCTACAGTACAAAATAATTGACACATTGCCATAACAGATGAATATAATGTGTATAAGAAAGGCAGGTGATATAAAACTGACAGCTGAAAGCTGCAGTTTACACAATCATCTTAAATCTAGCGATTATAAACTTCTTAAAAAGTGGTAAGTGATACCCCCTTTATGATATTGCATATATATTTCTGTATTTATGAACTAATTTAATAATAAAACTTTTATACTTTTCTCTTAGGACATGATGGTGTCTGAGTGTAGTGAATATTTAGAAGAAAGTTTTTGACTAAATGAAATTAAACAAAATATTTATTTATTTAAAAAGGCATACAATTTGATACTTAATCAGAAAATAAAGATGAAAAATTGAGGGCATAATTCAGGTAATTTACTGATACTTCTTTTTAAAATGTTTACACATATTTATTTTGCTTTTTAAATAATTTTAATTGACACATAATATGGGGTGCGGTGTATTTCAATACATGTATACAGTGTGCAATGAGCAAATCAGAGTAATTACTTCAAATACTTATTGTTTCATCATGTTGCAAACATTCAACAAAATCCTCTCTTCTTGCTATTTTAAAATATACAATACATTGTCATTATTTATAATCACCCTATAATACAATAGAATATTAGAATGGATTTATCCTATCTAGCTGTACTTTTGTATCTGTTAACCAACTTTGACTATTCTCTCTCCCTGCCACCTATCTCCACTTTTAGTAACTATTATTCTACACTCTACCTCTATGATATTAATTTTTTTAGCTTCCACATTTGAATGGGACATGACATATTTACCTTTCTGAACCTTGCTTATTTCACTTAGCATATAATGTCTTCCAAGCTCATCCATGTTGCCACACATGACAGAATTTTGTTCTTTTGTTTTGGCCAAATAGTATTCTATTGTGTATATATACCACATTTAAAAGATAAATCCGTTAATGGAGACTCAGGTTGATTCTACATCTTGGCTATTGTGAACAGTGCTACAGTAAACATGAGAGTGCAGATATCTCTTTGACATGCAGATTTTTTCATATGAATCCATTAGTGGAATTCCTGGATCACATGGTAATTCTATGTTTAGCCTTTTGAAAAACCTCCACACTTTTGTGTAAAGGCTGGACTCATTCATATTCTTACTCTCAGTGTATAAGAGTTCCCCTTTCTCTGCATCCTCACCAGCATTTATTGTTTCTTGATAATAGCCATAGCATAAGATAATATCACATTGTGATTTTGATTTGCAATTCCATGATGATTAGTGATGTTGAACATTTTTTCACATATTTTTCACATATGTCATCTTTAGAGAGATATCTTTTGGGCTTATTTGCCCATTTTAATTGGATTATGTATTTGTTTGCTGTTACATTGTTTGAGTTCCTTGTACATTGAATTTTGTATGTGATGAAAGATAGAAGTCTGATAGTGTAATGACTCTAGCTGTATTCATTTTGCTCAGGGTTGTTTTGCCTAGTCAGGGTCTTCTATGGGTCCATACAAATTTAATAATTTTATTTTATATTTCTTTGAAGAATGTCATTGGTATTTTTCTGGGGATTCGATTGAGCCTATAGATTACTTTTGGTAGTATGGTCATTTTCATAATATTAGTTCTTCCCATCCATGAACATAAGATTCTTTTAATTTGTTTGTATCCTTTTAAATTTCTTTCATCTGTATTTTATAGTTTTCATAGTAGAGCTCTTGTACCTCTTTAGTTGAATTTATTCCTGAGCATATTATTTTATTGTTGAAGTTATCATAAGTGAGACTACTTTCTTGATTTCTTTTTTATAGATTATTGTTGGTGTAAGGAAGCACTACTAGTTTCTGTGTGTTGATTATGTATCCAGCAACTTTAAAACCTTCAGTTGTCAGTTCTAAGAGTTTTTGGAGGACTCTTTCAGTTTTTGTAAATATAAGCTTATGTTGTCTGCAAAGAGGGACAATTTTACTTTCCAATTTGGATAGCCATTACTTATTTCTCTCATTTAATTGTGCTAGTTAGGACTTTCAGTACTATTTTGATTAAAAGGAGGCACCCTAGTCTTATTCCATATCTTAGAGGAGAAGCTTTCATATTTTTTCCACTTAGTATGATGTTGGTTATGAGTTTGTTATATATGGGCTTCGTGTTGAGGTCCATTCCTTCTATATCTAACTTGTTGACAGTTTTTGCTATGAAAGAGTATTGGATTTGAATTTTATCAAACGCTTTTTCTGCATCTACTGAGATGATCATACTGTTTCCTTCATTCTGTTGATGTAATGTGTTTTATTTATTGATTTTCATGTTGAATCATCCTTGCATCCCTGGGATAAATCCCAACTGTCCATGGTTAAATGACCTTTTAAATGTGCTATTAGATTCACTTTGCTACTGTGTTCTTGAAAACATTTGCATCCATATTCATCAGAGACAAATTTTCTTCTTTTTGTTGTGTCCTTTTCTGGTTTTGTTATCAAGGTAATACTGGTCTTGTGCAATTAATTCATAAGAATTTTCTACTTTTAAATTTTCTGGAAAATTTTGAGAGGAATTGGTATTAATTCTTTAAATGCTTGGTTAAATTTAGCACAGAAGCAAATAGGTCCTAGGCTTTTCTTTGATGGAAGAATTTTAGTTAAAAACTCAATCTCATTACTTGTAATTGGTCCAGTCCCATTTTCTATTTCTTCTTGGTTCAATTTTGTTAGGTTTCATGTGTTGAAAAATGTATCCATTTCAAATGGATTTTCTGATTTGTAGGTGCAGAGTTGTAATAGTCATGATAGTTTTTAATGGCCATTTGTATTTCTGTGGTATCATGCATAATGTCTGCTTTTCTATTTCTGATTTTATTTATTTGGTCTTTTTTTTTTTGTTAATGTAGCTAAGTGTTCACTGATTTTGTTTCTCCTTTCAAAAAAATTACTGTCTGCCTTCCTTCCCCCTTTTTAAAAAATTTAATTTGTTCTTACTTTTCTAATTCCTTGAGATGCATTGTTGTTTACTTGAAATCTTTATACATTTTTGATGTTGGCATTTATTGCTATTAACTTTCCTCTTAATTCTCCCTTTGTTGTATCCCTAGGTTTTAGTATATTGCATTTCTATTTCATGTTTTAAGAAATTATTTGATTTCTTCTTAATTTTTTATTGATTTATTCATCATTCAGTAGCATGTTATTTAATTTGCACATATTTGTTCAATTTCAAAAGTTCCTCTTGTATTAATATCTAGTTTTATTACATTGTGGTCAGAAAAAATACTTTATACCATTTTAATTCTTTTAAATTTGTTGAGACTTGTTTTGTGGCTTAACATGTGGTCTATCCTGGTGAATGTGCTGATGAGAAGCTTATATATTTTGCAGTTGTTGGGTGAAATGTTCTGTAATGTCTATTAGGTCCACTTAGTCTAAAGTGTAGTTTAAATCTAATGTTTCTTTGTTGATTGCCTGTCTGCATGATCTGCAAGTGCTGAAAGTGAAATGTTGAAGTCCCAAACTATTATTATACTGGCATCTACCTCTCTCTTTACAGGTAATAATATTTGCTTTATATATCTGTGTGTTCTGTTATTGGATGCATATATATTTAGACTCATTATATACTCTTACTGAATTGATACCTTTATCATTATACAAGGACCTTATTTGTCTCTTTTTACAGATTTTGACTTAAAGATTGTTTTATCTGATATAAATACAGCCACTCTTGTTGGCTTTTGGTTTCCATTTGCATGGAGTATCATTTTCTATTTCTTCATTTTCAGTCTATATGACTTCACAGGAAAAGTGAGTTTCTCATAGGCAGCATATAGTTGGGTCTTTTTCTTTTTTTGATTCTTCAAGTCTATGTATTATAAGTGCTGAATTTGATACATTTAATTCAAGGTTATTATTGACAGGTAAGGACTTAGTCCTGTAATTTTGTTCTATGTACTCTGGTCTTTTTTTATGTTCTTTCTTCCTCTTACCATTTATCACTGCAATTTGGTGGTTTTCTGTAGGGATAAGTTAGAATTCTTCTCTCTTTCTTCTTTTTGAACCTACTATATTAGTGAATTTCATAACTTTGTGTGTTTTCATGATAATGATTATCATCCTTTCACTTCTAGATATAGGAGTCCCTTGAGCATTATTTTGTAAGATTGGCATTGTAATAATGAATTCCTTCAGGTTTTGCTTGTATAGGAAAAACTTTATTTCTCTCTCATTTCTGAAGAATAGCTTTGCTGGGACTCTTGGCTGGAAAGTTTTTTCCCCCCAGTGCTTTGAATATATAATTCCATTCTCTTCCTTTGCAATGTTTCTTCAGAAAACCTGTTGTTAGTCTAATAGAGGTCCCCTTTTATGTGACTTGATACTCTTGTTATTTTTATAATCTTTTTTGTCTTTTACTTTTGACCTTTGACTATAACATGTTTCAGAGAGAAACTTTATGGGGTCTTATAAATTTTCTGTACCTGGATGCACATATCTCACTCTGAACTTGGGAAATTTTCAGCTATTATTTTACTAAGCTGATTTGCAATGCCTCATTCACTCCTTTTTGCCTAGCTCTCATCAAATGAACATTTGTTCTCTTAATGGTTTCCTATGAGACCTGTAGGTGTTCCTCACTCTTTTTTATTATTACATTTTTTCTTTGAGTAATTTCAAATTACTTATCAAGTTCAGAGAGCCTTTCTTCTACTTGATCAAGTCTGCTATTGTAGTTGCCTACTGTATTTTTCTATTTCATTCATTGAATTATTCAGCTACAAGATTTCCATTTATTTTTTAAAATAATTTATAGGATTTTTAAAAAAATTTTGTTCATATTATAGTTTTTCTTTCCCAAATATCATTGACTTGTCCATCTGTATTGTTACTGAATCTCATGAAGTTGCATTAAGACCATTACTTTAATTTATTTTCTGAAAGTTCATTGATTTTATTTTCATTGGGATCTGTTACTAAGGAGTTATTTTATTCCTTTGATGGCACCACATTTCCTTTATTTTTTATTTTTCTCATGTTTCTTTGTCAGTGTCTCTGCATCTGGTGGAGCAATTACGTCTTCAAAACTTTCTAGAGTGTTCTTTGTAGAGAAAGACTTTCACTTGCATTTGGGTTTCAGTAAGCTGCTTGTGAAGGATGTGATAAGTGTTTCTGGATAGGTGCAGTGGTATGTCTCTATGCAAATTCTGCAGCCGCATCTCACCAATGATTTCAGGTGCCTCAGTGGCAGCATCAGTGGTGGTATATGTTGTTAATGTCCTCAGTGTCAAGGGTTTTTGGTGTTCTTCTATTTCCACTTTTCAAATTGAGGGTATCCTTCTCAAGTCTGACATAGCCTGTAAGCAGCTGCAATAGCACTGGGTTCCAGGTACAGGTGCTTGAAGTGGCTGCGGGGCCAGGGCCATAGGCTCAGCGGCTTGCAAACCTAATGTGGCTCCTTGATCTTGGGCTGAAGATTCACTCTCTGTGGCATGGTAGGATGTAGATTGACCACAGAGCCAGAATCTGTGACTCTGAGGCACCAATTAGTAGCTCCAGCCCAGGGGGTCAGGTTCTAGCTGTTATTCTAACCCAGGGGTTCAACCTGACTCAACAGGGCTCAGAAAATCCATTTTAAGAGGGTACAGTGGCAAGTTGGATCTCAGAGAATGAGGCACTATATAATATTGACTGTATACTCTGGGATGGTAGAATTCAATAGTATCCCAGACTCTGTGAGGCCAGTTGCAGCAGCAGCAAGAAACACAGAATGGCAGAGTACAGCCATCATTTGGATCCTGTAGTGAGGTAGAGAATAGCTCAGTGATAACTCCATTCCGAAGGGAGAGAGGTATCTTAGCAGCTCATACTTTAGGGGGCTAGTCCAGCTCCAGGCAAGCAGGGTACTAGAGATGTTTCACCTGTAGGATGAAATGTGGCAGCTGAGCCACTGCTCTATTTTTATGAGACATGGGGTACTACATCAGCTTAGCTCTGGGATATTTAGCTTCTCAGCTTAGCCAGAGTTCCACTTCTTCAGAAGGAAATGTGCTGTTTCAGCTCATGCCTGTGAGCTGGGTAGCTCATATTTATGTTCATATTTATGAATATAAATACCATTTTACTGAGATCCAGGTGTCTCTTCAGCTTAGGTTCTGGGGCATGTGATTACTCTTGGCAGCCAAAGGACCATTTTCTGGCATATAGGGCTCTGCTTCAACATAGGCACCTTGGAGACATAACTGCTCTGACAGCCAAGGTAATATTTCTTGAGAGAGATGGTACTACTTCAGCTCTAGCCACAGGGAACAAGGGGATAGGTGGTTGGAGTGGTTCTTCTTCAGTTTGGTTCCATGAGGAAGGGTATAACATATGCTTGCTGCTTGGCTTTGGGATGTTAGCCCACCAGACGGGTGTGGTCCATTGGCAGCTTAGCCTCATCAATGAAGGGCAGCAATGACTGCTTGCCCCCATTGTAAGACACACTCTGGTAGTTCTAATTCCAAGATGATATAGGACAGCAGTCATGTGACCACTGGGGTGGGGAACAGTATAAGCTCCTTCTCTGGAAGAGCACAGCAACCTTAATTCTAGGTAGCTCCCTTAGCTGGGCTTAGTGACTGTAAGCACTATATGGGACCCCAGTGGTGAGGTGAGATCTGTACATGTCTGTATTGGTTCTTTTTCATGGACCAATATGCTAATAAAGACATATCTGAAACTAGGCAATTTACAAATGAAAGAGATTTATTGAACTTACAAGTCCACATGGCTGGGAAGGCCTCAAAATCATGGCAGAAGGCAAGGAGGAGCGGGTCACATCTTACATGGATGGCAGCAGGCGAAGAGCTTGTGCAGGGCAGCTCCCATTTTTTAAACATCAGATTTTGTGAGACCCATTCACTATCATGAGAACAACACTGGAAAGACCTGCCCCCATAATTCAGTCATCTCCCACTGTGTCGCTCCCACAACAGGTGGGAATTATGGGAGCTACAAGATGAGATTGGGGTGGGCACACAGAGCCAAAACATATCATTCCACCCAAGCCCCTCCCAAATCTCCTATCTTCACATTTCAAAACCAATCACGTCTTCCCAACAGTCCCCCAAAGTGTCAACTCATTTCAGCATTAACTCAAAAGTCTACAGTACAATGTCTCATCTTAGACAAGGCAAGTTCCTTCTGCCTATGAGCTTGTAAACTAAAGCAATTTAGTTACTTCCTAGATACAATTAGGGTACAGGTTTTGGGTAAATACAGCCATTCCAAATGGGAGAAACTGGCCAAAAGAAACGGGCTACAGGCCCCATGCAGGTACAAAATCCAATGGGGCAGTCAAATCTTAAAGCTCCAAGATTATCTCTTTTCACTCCATGTCTCACATCCAGGTCATGTCAGTGGAAGTAGTGGGTTCCCATGGTCTTGGACAGCTCTGCTCCTGTGGCTTTGCAGGGTACAGCTGAATTCCTGGCTGCTTTCATGGGCTGGTATTACATGTCTGCAGCTTTTCTAGGTGCATAGTACAAGCTGTCAGTGAATTTACCACTCTGGGATCTAGAGGATGATGGCCTTCTTCTCACAGCTCCACTAGGTGGTGCCCCAGCAGGGACTCTGTGTGGGAGCTCCGACCCCACATTTCCCTTCTGCACTGTTCTAGTAGATGTTCTTCATGACAGCCCCACCCCTGCAGTAAACTTCTGCCTAGACATCCAGGCATTTCCATACATTCTATGAAATCTAGATGGAGGTTCCCAAACCCCAGTTCTGGACTTTTCTGCACCTAAAGGCTCAACACCACATGAAAGCTGCCAAAGTTTGGGGCTTGCACCCTCTGAAGCCATGGCCCAAGAACTACATTGGCTCATTTTAGCCATGGTTGGAACAGCTGGGGCACAGAACACCAAGTCCCTAGGCTGAACATAGCATGGGGACTCTGGGCCCAGCCCACAAAACCACTTTTTCATCCTAGGCCTCCAGGCTTGTGATGGGAGGGCCTGATGTGAAGACCTCTGATATGCCCTAGAGACATTTTTTCCATTGTCTTGGAGATTAACATTCATCTCCTCATTACTTATGCAAATTTCTGCTGCCAGCTTGAATTTCTCCTCAGAATATGAGATTTTATTTTCTGTCACATTGTCAGGCTTTGAATTTTCTGAACTTTTATGCTCTGTTTCCCTCAAAAAACTGAATACCTTTAACAGCACCCAGTCACCTCTTGAATACTTTGCTGCTTAGAAATTTCTTCTGCCAGGTATCCTAAGTTATCTCTCTCAAGTTCAAAGTTCCACAAATCTCTAGAGCAGGGGCAAAATGCTGCCAGTCTCTTTGCTAAAACATAATAACAGTCACCTTTGCTCCAGTTTCCAACAAGTTCCTCAGCTCCATCTGAGGCCACCTCAGCCTGGATTTCATTGTCCACATCATTATTAGCATTTTGGTCAAAGTGATTCAACAAGTCTCTAGGGAGTTCCAAACTTTCCCACATTTTCCTGTCTTCTTCTGAGCCCTCTAAACTGACACAACCTCTGCTTGTTACCCAGTTCCAAAGTCACTTCCATATTTTCAGGTATCTTTTCAGCAGCACCCCACTCCACTGGTACCAGTTTACTGTATTTGTCTGTTTTCACGCTGCTGATAAAGACATACCCAAGACTGGGCAATTTATAAAAGAAAGACATTTATTGGACTGACAGTTCCACATGGCTGGGGAGGCCTCACAATCATGGCAGAAGGCAAGGAGGAGCAAGTCACATCTTACATGGATGGCAGCAGGCAAAGAGATCTTGTGCAGCACAACACCCATTTTATAAACCATCAGATCTTGTGAGACCCATTCACTATCATGAGAACGGCATGGGAAAGAAACATCCTCATAATTCAGTCATTTGTCACTGGGTCCCTCCCACATGTGGGAATTACAGGAGTTACAAGATGAGATTTGGGTGGGGACACAGAGCCAAACTGTATCAATTTCTAAGGTGTTGAAGAGAGTAGTTGGAATCTTCTTGCTTACCTCCTTGCTGGGGGAGAATTTCCTCCTGGTTCCCAACTAATCTCAATTGGGGCATGGGATGGTGGAAGCCTGGGATTTTTTTTCTATTCTTTATGTGGCTATCCTGGATTTCTGTGCTCAACAGGGTTTCTGTTACTCCTCTTACACACTCTGGCTCTCTCTCTATTATTTTCATTAATATGTGTTTGTTTAGTCATTGTTCTGATTGACTTTGTGAGGGGGACAAGGTTAAGGGACTGTTGGTCAGCCATTTTGCTGATGTTACTCTTCCAGTTGATGCTTATCTTTGGAAACTGATAAAAAATACCTAAAATTTGTGGCTGTTTATATTGATATTCTATTTTTTACTGGGGTATAGTGAGGCTTTAGAAAGTGAATCTTGACCTGCACATGTATATGACTATGACTAACAGATGCCTTGGCCCTACCTTGAACAAACTGAGCTCACATCTTGTTTCTAAAATTATATAACTAAATTAGTTCTTTCCTTTGGCTCATGCCCTTTTTGGCTTTCATTTCAATGCAGGAAGATGTTACTTTTGCTTCCTGAAGAGACGAACACAATACATTGATTTGTCCTTTTGCAGCATCAGTTACTATCACTCAGAAAACAGGAGAGATGAAAATGACAGAACACACTAACGTAGCAAATTGACACATACTGGCATCATTCATTCTATCTTACTCTAAACATTTTACCATGAATTTAAGTATTAAATTTCTGTAGAAGGGAAATTGTCTATAAAATAAAAGTGCCATGTAATATCTTTCTATGAATAGCTATGGGGTTTATTCATGGCTTCAAGTGATATAGTCTGTAGAGTTTCTGCAAACTGAATAATAAAGGGAAATAGTAAGTAACAGAACATCTAAGCACATTGTATTTCACAGAGTTGCCTTGTTCATTTCAGACAAAGAGCTTGTAGAAGTGGATTTGTGGAACTAGAGATGGCAGGTCCCTGATGGAAAGTCTGACTATCTCCAGACAGGCAAGATTTTGAGCCCAGTGATTTTCTACTGCTCATGAGATTAGTTTGTTTTATAATTTGCTGCTTCCAAGCAAACTTTGACACTGCTTATAGAAAGAAACTGGCGAGATGCTGAAAGGAAGGAGAGAGAAAAACTTGTATCATGAATTAATGCAAGTGGAAGATAATAAAAACACCCCAAACCTAACATATATCTTAAAGAAAATCTTACCAGACTCACTTATTTATGTTCTTGAAATGTGTACAAACACTTTTATTTTCGTAAGCTAGAATAAAAATTCCAATTGTACAACTACTAAAATTTACTAAAAGCTAAATTACTTTGTATTGTGCATCACTAATTTAATATGCACTCAGCTAAAAGTCTGTGTTGGTAATAGAATGCATAGAACAAGTAGAGTGATAGATCAAACCTGTCCTATTTCTCAGTGATTCATATTACAATTTTGTTGGAGAACTAAACCTGGAAGATTTTTATTGCTAAAAAATACTAAAGTTTCAGACCCCAAAGTGAACTTAAGTATATTTGAATAAAACTTAATTTATCAAGTTAGATAATCATAGCCCATATGGATGATGGACATGTTCAATGACATAAAATGAAACATTAATATCAACCGTTCTATTCTTACCTTCCACTCTGTTTGATTATATCACATGTTTTCCATGTTTGTGTGTAACTGAGGGATTGTCCAATTAGATGTCAAGCTGGTAATACCGGCAACAGGTATTTTGAAATATTGTGGAAATTTTTATATTTAATCTTATTTGAACATGCGATACAAGATTCACATTAAGTTTTTCCAAAGCACACAGAAATCAGTTCTTTTTTTAAATGGATATTCCTATTATCATCCTAATGATCTTGCTTACATAAAATGTTTGGGTGAGGAAGATAAAAAAGCCACCAATTTCAAATAGTACAGTAGGGAATTGTGGTGATAAATAGCTTTTCAAAGACATGATAACAGATGCCATTAAAAGGCACAAGCTGTTAAATCTAGAGTCTCATATGTGCTTTGTTCTTGATTTCTAAATTTATCCCAGGTTGTTTTCAGAACTTAAAACAGTCATGGGAGGCTGGTGATTAGAGAAACTATTTGAAGTTTCACAATCAGAGCAGCTGATCAGAGATGACAGAAGATGATGCTGAATTGTATGAAGCAAATGCAAAAGACTGATTGGGGAATGTTTTGGCAAGTAACAAAAGAAAACATCAGAGATTTTTAGCCAGTATCAAATAGCATTTAAGTTATATATGTTTTTCAGACCCAATGTATCAATTAATACTCTTTTTTCTAAGTGATAATTTCATATGCTTATTTGAGAATTATAAAAAGCAATTGTATTAGTCTGTTCTCATACCACTATAAAGAATTACCTGAGACTGGGTAATTCATGAAGAAAAGAGGTTTAATTGACTTACAGTTCCACAGGCTGCACAGGAAGCATGGCTGGGAGGCCTCAGGAAAGGTACAATCATGGTGGAAGGTGAAGGGGAAGCAATCATGTCTTAACACAGTAGAGCAGGAGAGAGACAGGGAAGGGGGAAGTGCTATACACTTTTAAACAACCAGATCTCGTGAGAACCCACTCACTTTCATCAGAAGAGCAGGGGGGAAATTTGCCCCCATGATCCAATCACCTCCCACTAGGTCCCTCCCCCAACACTGGGAATTACAATTCAACAAGAGATTTGGGTGGGGATGCAAAGCCACACCATGTCAGGAATAAAATTTTGATTTAGAAAACAAGCATAAAAGTAATACACAGAATGATTATTGAAATGATAGGTCACAAATTCTAAGGGCATAAGATCATCATTTCTCACCTAAACTACTATAGTCAGACTCTACCTGGTCTCTCTGAAAAAATCTCCCTCCCTTAGCATTTATTATTTAAAAAATGTTTTATTCCTTTTATTTTATATCATGGTAAGGACACAACATGAGATCTACCCACTTAACACAATTTTAAGTGTACAATCTATTACTGTAATTATAGGTACAATGTTTCATGGAAAATCTCCAGAACTTAATAATCTTGAATAACTGACACTTTATACCCACCAAATAGCACCTCCACAGTTCTTCTTTCCCCAATCCCTGATAACCACCATTCTACTCTCTTCTGAGTGTTTGGCTATTTTATACACCTCACATAAGTAATATCATGCACGGTTTGTCCTGTGAATGGCTATTTCATGTAATATAATGCTCTCCGGATTCATCCATGTTACACATGGTAAGATTTCCTTTTTTTAAAGACTGATTAATATTCTATTGTATGAATGTGCCATATTGTTTGTACCTATTCATCTGTTGATGGACAATTAGACCTTGACTATTGTGAACAGCGCTATAATGAATGCCAGAATGCTGGTACCTCATTGAGATACTTATTTTAATCCTTTTAGATATGAGCCACTGGATCATGTGGTATTGCTAGGAAGCTCCTTAGTGTCTCCATAAATGTTGCACAGCAGTGGCATCATTTTATATTCCCACCCACAGTTTGTAAGCATTCCAATTTCACCACATCGTCACCAGCAGTTGTTATCCTGTATACTCATACAGCCATGTGCGCACACACATACACACAGATATAATATACATAGATTTTATAACATACATAGCTTATTAAATATATAGCTTGTATTTTATACATTTATATAAAATATATATATAATAGCCATCTTAACAGGTGTAAGGTGATATCTCATTGTGGGTTTAGTTTACATTTTCCTAGTGATTAGGGATGTTGAGTATCTTTTTATATGCTCGTTGGCGATTTGTATATTATCTTTGTAAAAAGTGTCTATTCAAGTCCTCTGCCATTTTAAAATTAGGTTACTTGTTTCATTGACTGTTTCTATTTTTTTCTTTATTTATTATTTTTGTTATTTGAGTTGTAGGAGTTTCTTCTTTATTTTAGAGATTGATTCCTTATCAAATATATGGTTTGCAAACATTTTCTCCAATTTTGTAGGTTGTCTTTTCATTCCATAATTGTTTATTTTCTATGCAGAGGTTTAGTTTGATTAGGACAGAAATAAACAAAATGAAGAATAAAAAATAGAAAAAATCAAAGAAACAAGATATAAAATTGAAATATAAAAAAGGATAAGTAATGAGTTAGATTAAGTAAAAAGGAGAAAACTGAAATAAATAAAATAAGCAGTGAAAGAGAAAATATTGCCACTCATCCACAGAAATGAAAAGGTATCCTACAAGGCTACTATGAACAATTACATAGCAAAAATTTAGATAAGCTAGAATAAA
Organism: Piliocolobus tephrosceles; assembly: GCF_002776525.5. Classification (NCBI taxonomy): domain Eukaryota; kingdom Metazoa; phylum Chordata; class Mammalia; order Primates; family Cercopithecidae; genus Piliocolobus; species Piliocolobus tephrosceles. Next base: position 495,752 of record NW_022326531.1, on the reverse strand, counting down.
TAAATTCTTAAAAACACACAACCTACCAAGATGAAATTAAAAAGAAATAGAAAATCCAACTGTACCTATAACTAGCAAGAATACTAAATGAATAATTGAAAACTTCCCAGCAAAGTAAAGTCTAGGGCCAGCTGGCATCACTGGTTATGAACATTTAAAGAAGTGATGCCAATCCTTCTTAATTTCTTCCCCCAAAAATGAAGTGAATAGGACACTTTCACATTCATTTTACGAGATTAGCATGCTGCAGTTTATTCTTTACAGAGAATTTATATTGACCATTTTTTAACTCAGGTCATCACATCCCTGTACCCCAAATCCCCCAAGGCTTTTAATGACATTTAGAATAATGTTCCAACCATTCACCTTAGCTTGAACGAGTCTATATGATTTGATTCCTGAGTATTTCTCTGAAATCAGCCCCTGCTTTTGTGCCAAACTTAGAATACAATGGACTTCTTCTTCTTTATCAAATATGACAATTATTAATTCATTTCAATAACTTTGATCTTAATGTTTCCTTCACCTGTGTGTTCTTCATTCAGACATTTCTATGGTTTGTTCTCCAAATTTGTTCAAATTTTTGTTTAAGTGTCACCTTCTAGCTCCTCTATCTTAAAGAGTAGTTATGGCGGCACAAATGTCACCTTCTAGCTCCTCTGTCTTAAAAGGTAGTTATGGTGCCTCTCTCTCCTTATCCTACTCAACTTTTGTTTATAGCATATATCATTAGTTGCCATTTTGTTATGCATTTATTTGTTTTATTTACTCATTATCTCTTTTGTGCAATTGAATGTAAACTCCATTAGATCAGAATCTTGTCTATTTTGTTCATTTTGTATATCCAATGCCTAAAGCACACAATAACACTCAATAAATATCCCATGAACTAATATTGAATAAATATATCTTTGTATAGTACAATATTATTGTCACATTATTTTAAATGGTTTAAAGTACAGTAATTAGGGCTTAGTTTATCTAAATACACCAGGCTTTTTGAGGAGGGGGAAATTTTCATTTTATTTCCCATCGTATCATGACAATATACTTATGATTCAGTCTATATTTCTTGCATTGAATGTGGCTTTGATCTATTAATAGTAGCATCTGCTTTCAATGTCTTCTCTTAGACTATTACTTAACTAATCTTGGTATTCTATTTTCAATGACAATATATAAATTTCCCAGACTTTGTTGTGGAAAGTAATACACTTCCAGTTGGTTGTCAAGCCTCATTTCAAAACCCAAATGCACACCACACCAGTCCTACTTTACCTGACTTGGATGAAATCGCCAACCCTTGTCCAAAATGTACTCCACACTAGTCCTGTGCCCTGATTTAGATAAATCTCCAACTCTGCCCAATTGAGCTAAACAATTCTCAGTTGGATCACATCTCTTATTACATGCAGAAACAGGGCTTCATTCTTATTGGCATATGACCATACAAGATACACTTCAAGAAGCAGTACATTAAATTGTTATTAGCATAATGCTTTAATTTATTTAAAGTGGCAAAATTTATTAACATTCAGCAATTACAATCTTTATTACTCTTACATCAATTGTACACACCTGTCTCAAGTTCATTGCATATTCTAAGCAATGTCATACAAAAATCTAAACTGATGAAGTCTATATGATACTTCCTTAAAAGGGAAACATGCTGCAACCACTCAGGCAGAAACAGTGGTTCCCAGAGCTATAGAGAAAGAGGTTAACATGAGACACGTGAAATAGATAATTGGCTTTCTCTAGGCATATGTGCAGTGAGATCTTGGTTGGAGGTCATATTTTTGTTTTCATTGTTTCTTGAAAGTTTCTTCTTAGGTAAATAGAAAGGCATGCTTAAATTGCTTGACATGCTTGTGAATGTATTTTGTTAAGGGATTAGGATATTTCTCAGAATGGTATGCCAGAAACCGAGTACAATGCAAGACTTTGATATTTTACCTCTTGTTCAGTGTCATTAATGTCTTTATCAACCTCTCTTCCTGCTGAGACATTGTTACACTATCTCAGAGGTGAAACATCAGTCATTAGATAAAAATGCTGGTGGTTATTAATCTTAACATTGATGCCAAACACCCATTCCCATGTTCTCTATCTCTCTTTTAGGTACATTTTGATTATCCCTCCAAATACACTTTCACTCTTCTACACCTTCTCTATGTTCTGGTGGGCTGACTTCTAAGGCTTTCAAAATGAGACACATTTGTGTTCCAGTTATAACTAAATGATAAAGAGCAGTGGTAGAAAAATTACTGTCTTTGTGAGGTCTTCTCTGGCTCAGTATGGCCAAGGGTTGCTCTTTCTCTCTCTCTGGGTTATTATACAAATCTCTCTGCTCACCACTTGGGCCTCTATGTTTTATCCCTGAACCACTGCTAACACGAGGATACTCTATTACCCATAGCTTTTTAATTTGGTTTCTTGCTCCATCTTTGTAAAACAATATATTAGTTGAATTCTGCTCCAGTTACTCAATTTGAGGGTCATGTTGGAGACCTGACTGATACATTGTTCAAGGTTAGGAAAGTTCTGGAGAGAAGTAAAAGACAAATCCAACACCTGCTATAAAACTTCAACGCTTCATTTGCAATCATAAGTTTTGCTAGGATTCCACACTTGACTCTCAAGCAAGAACATTTTCATACACGTATTAAACATAAGCTAGTTGTACAAAGAGACTAGAAAACTGTTTTTGTGAATTAGGTTCTTGAACAAATTTAACCACTTTATTTTTAACCATATATTGCTCTATGAATTTCATGCAATTTTGGGGAGGTAATTTTAAAAGAAGTAACTTTAAAATATGCTCTTACTTATCCCTTGAATTTAAGATAAACTGTTATGTGAATTATGTGAATTGTCTAAATAGAATGTTTATTCAACACACTTGACATATGGATTAGTCTGGAAATGACAAAGTTTTATGTTTTTAAAATAGTTTTATTCACTGATTCAAATATTCTATATTTTGTTCATCTATGACAATCACGTGCATTTAAATTTGAAAAATAACTCTTTTTTATTTAGGAAAATTATTTTGTTACTGTTTCAAATTTTGGTTGGTAGTTTCAGTGTTATACTTTCGTTAATTTCTAGATTTATTTTATGTTTTTCAAAGAGTCAATTGGGTGTGTTATTTTTGAGAGTTATATGAGGCTAATATTGCTTCTTTAAAATAGGATTAATTATGGCTGATTTTCCACAGAGACAAAACATGAATGCTTATACTGTATGAAAATGTGAAATATTTGAAGGGAGTTTACTACACAGTAATTCTTTACCACTCCTTAGTTTTAAACTAATTGAAAACTAAGAGAAAACACTCAGAAGATAGAGAAAAATGTACTAACTTTTTAGTAATGACATCTATATTAGTATACATAAATTACTATAAAACCAATAATTTACTCATCTTTTCCTGCAGTGTAAACAATAGAATAACATAGGACTGTAAGTTTGAGTTTGGAGTGCCAATAAACTTATCCATGTTTCCATCTTCCAAAAGCCCAAGTGAAGAGTGAAGGCACCTAAATAGACATTGGGAAAACAACAGCAACAACAAAAACCATAGTACATTCAGCTTCTCAAAGTATTAAAAGTTTTTTGGAACTCAAATCTAGAATTTAAAAAATCAGATAACATCTTCAAGTCAGTAGATTATCTTTTTTTCTATTGTATATCTATTTAGCTATCATAAACTTATCTATTGTTTTTATCCACTTTTAAAAATAATATGTGAACTAATAAAATCTTATTATTAAAAACTTATGAAAACATTTAAATTAATATGTTCCCATGTCAAATATAAAAATTCACTCTTTCATCTAAAGAAGTATACTGTTAATTTGATATTGAAATTTCCTGACGTTTTTGTGTGTATCCATGTATTCTTGTTTATTTGCATGTATTCACATTCATATGCATATATTCACTTTCACAGGCATGCATAGAAATATGCAGTTTTGCAGGATCAGTTGTATATATTGCTTTGCAAATTGCTTTTTTTTTTTTTTTTTTGAGATGGAGTCTTGCTCTGTCACCCAGCCTGGAGTACAGTGGTGCAATCTCAGCTCACTGAAGCTCTGCCTCTTGGGTTCACACCATTCTCCTGCCTCAGCCTCCTGAGTAGCAGGGACTACAGGCACCCACCACCACTCCTGGCTAATTTTTTGTATTTTTAGTAAAGACAGCGTTTCACTGTGTTAGCCAGGATGGTCTCAATCTTCTGACCTTGTGATCTGCACACCTCGGCCTCCCAAAGTGCTGGGATTACAGGCATGAGCCGCCACAAGTGACCTGCAAACAGCTTTTTAAACAATATGTTGATTGAGAGATTTAATGGTTATTGGGGAGACATGACACAATTTTCTTTATGATGCTTTTCCACAATATAGATTTCTTAGGTTATTTTAAAAAAAGAAAACAAACAAACAAAATAAAACAAAACAAAATAAAATGATTTGTATAAATCTGTCAGTAACTCCTTTCAACCTGGTCCAAAGTAGAAAATTGATAAAAATTAGAAATTATAACCATAAATTGAATATTCTAATTTCTGGTTCCCCCGCTGAGATCAGCATTAATATCCATTGTCATAGGTATTTATTGTTCTCGGGAGTTGCTGTTAATGGTAATAATAGCTACTTTTATATAATTATTTCCTTTTTCTCTAAGTTTACTATTTTCTTAATCTCTTTCCCTAGTACTAAGTATAATTGCTTTCTTACATTTCTATTATTTTCTTTTATGGTTCTAGTTACTGCTCTTTCTCAGTATGGTCCTTTGAGATTTTAGCAAATAAAACCATGAAGGAAGAATCAAGAAGTTTGAAAATTTGTTTGCTTTTCCATTGTGTAGCATTTTAATTTTGTTCTCACCATTTTCTGTGACCTCCATAGGACAGATTTGAAGAAAAACACCTAGCCCTTCTTTTCTCCATCAGAAATGAGAGGAACACTGTCATGTATGGAGGGGGATATGAAATTCTCAATGTAAGGAATTAAACAAAACAAATTTTTAAATAAACTTAAGATTTTATGAAAAATACACTTGCATGATACATTTTTAAAAAGAGTTATTAAACTCATGTAAAAAATAAATCTCATCATTTCTTGATCTCATCTTTCATTCTAAGTTTCTATGGGTAACTTCCTTTTAAGTTTTTTTGTATACTCTCAGAAATATTTTGAACATAAACAAGTGTATGTAAGTGTGTATTTACACACTTACATTGAAGCAGAAGTTATAAGACAAAAACAAGTTTTTCGGTACTTGGCTGACTCACTCCAAGGCCAGCAATAGGCAGGGCCCTGGCCAAGATGTGATAACACAATCCAGGAAGCCAGAATCTACAGGAATGAGTCCCAGAGACTCTCCCAACACCCACTCAGAGCAAGGAAAAGAAAAACAAATTCCATTACTATCTCCTCATCCCCCTACTGTTTCTCAATTTCCCAAGTTTTGTAAGTTTCTATTTTCCCTTTGATGAAACTGCAAGGTCACAAGCTATGCTAGGGTTACCAAACCTGTCACAGTTTGATTAACTGCCTTCATTCTGTTTCTGTAAGCTTGCTTGCCTGCCCACGAGTTTTGTGCCATTAAATTTCCACCACGTCATTCAAATCAGCCAACCCTGTTTCAGAAGTGTATATAAAAGTCAAGCCCTGTCTTTGTTCAGGGCTCAGCCTTTGGATGTTAATCTGCTGGGCCAGTGGCCACCTAATTAAATCCTCCTGTTTCACCCATTGGTCTCTATGGTCCTCTGATTCTTGTAACATTTTATGGGGGCTCGTCCAAGATTGGAGACAAAAGATTTACTGTCTCTTTTGCCTTTGGTACTGGAGCCCCAGGCCTGAGAAGAACCCTGACCCCAGGTGCCATCAGGAGATCTTCAACCTGTAGGGGGGATCAGCTCTCATGCAACCTGGCTCCCTTCCCTGACAGCACAATGGAACCTAAGGGGTTACAGGATGTTTCCAAGAACAGTGTACTACAGGACTGTGGTAAGGTTTGGGCCCAAGGCAGGACCTGTCACATAAGGATGGAAGGGGAGCCTGATCACCTTCCCGGGTGTACCTGGTAATCCAACCCAGAACATGAGAGTGACTCACTAATTAGGATGAAACCTATACCCCAGACTAGAAAGGGAAACTGGGAATGGGGAAGTGTGTGAATGCATGTGAAAGAGGTGGTTCCAGAAGAAACCAAAGCAGGGAGTGAAGTGTGGTGGCCACAGGAATCTTAGCATAGACCATACACTCCAAGCGATGTGTGGGACCAACTGGGACTAATGGCAAATGTCCTCCAGGGCTACTGCATATGGCTTAGTGAGGCATCCCACAATTTAGTGATTGTGGTGGCCCAGGTTTGGGACTATATACAAACCCTTCATTAAAGCTAAGTGGCATCTGAAAACTCCCACAAAGGAGGTGGACTAATTGGTCTGAAGCAAAAGTGGGAGCGAATGTGTTGTACCATAACTGGGAGGACATGGGAGGGAAGTCATCAAAACCCACTGCATTAGAATGTATGTTAAAGAACTTTACGAAAGGTTAAAGGGGGGATTATGGGATCAAGTTGACCCCCCAGAAGTTGAGAACTCTCTGTGAAATAGAATGGCCCTCTTTTAGTGTTGAATGGCTGGCCAAAGGAACCATAGATAGGGAAACAATTGACCCGGTATTTAAGGTGGTGACTGGGGTCGGAGGACAGCCAGGGCACCCAGACCAATTTCTTTATATTAACTCATGGCTAAATATAGTCCAAATTCAGCCTGTGTGGCTGCAGCCCTGCTTAGCAGCTTACTGCAAAACACTCGTGTCCTGAGCTGAGCCTAAAGTGAAAGAAAAATCAGCTTTGCTGTCAGCCACCAAAACAAAGGTAAAGCCACTGGAGAAAACAGTTTTGCAGGGACTGCCAGAAGAGATAGAAATTCATCCTCCATATATCCCAATCTACCCCCTTTTACTGAGGCCAACAGCCCCCAAGGAGTCAGATTCAGATGGTTACATGTCCTGGGTCCCACTCCAAAAGGAAAGATTGGAACCCTAAGGGGGAAAGTCAAGATGATCAAGTGGGCTGCCTCTGATCTGGTCATGCCTAGGCTATGCAAATGCCTCTCAGGGAGATGCAGGGACCCATATATTATGATGAACAGGGTCAAGTCCAATTGGGCCAATGGACCTTCTTCCACCAGCCTTTTTTGTCCACTGATCTCCTAAACTGGAAGCATTATATTCCCTCCTACATAGAGAAGCCCTAGGCCCTCATAGATCTAATGCAGTCCATCTTCCTGACACACAATCCAACCTGGCCAGATTGCAAGCAGTTCCTCCTAATGCTGTTTAATACTGAGGAGCACCAAAAGGTAACCCAGGCAGCCCTCCACTGGCTAGAAGCCAAAGCGCCAGAAGGCACACTTAATGTCCAGACATATGCTCAAGATCAGTTCCCAGAAACAGATCCTCACTGGGACGTGAATGATGCGACCCAGTTTCAGTACCTGCAGAGGTACTGGGAAACACTGCTGCCAGGGCTGAGGGAAAGTGGGAAAAAGGCAATCAATATAGGAAAGATCTCAGAAGTGCTTCAGGGAATTAATAAGAGCCCTAGCCAGTTATATGAGAGACTCTGTGAGGTGTTCCAACTTTACACCCTGTTTGAGCCTTAGGCTGCCGAAAATCAGTGCATGGTGAATAAGGCATTTGTAGGACAAGCCGAGGGGAACATCAGATGGATGCTGCAAAAGCTAGAGGGTTTTCAGGCGTGAATGCCACCCAGCTTTTAGAAGTGGCCACCAAGGTGTATGTTAACTGCGACCAGGAGGCTAAAAGGGAGGCTGAGTGGAGGCTCAGGAAAAAGGCTGATCTGCTAGTGGCGCCCTCACAGAAAGGGAAACTAGCATCACAAGGAGATGCAGATGCAGATGCAGGTGCAGAAAGGGCCAGATTGGAGAGAGACTCAAAAGTCACCCAGGGCTACATAGGGATCAATGTGCACGATGCAAAAAGGAGAGACACTGGAAGAACTAGTATCCAGAAAGCAGTAAAGAAAATGGCAGGGGCTGCGAAACGAGAAGGCCACCAGTCAAAGGCTGCTGCATGCTGAGGGAGTCAGACACCAACTTTATTGGGCTGGTGGAGACTGAAGAATATGAAGACTAGGCCAGACTGGGAATCATCTCCTTAGGCCCCCAGGAGCCCATGGTCACAGTGGAAATAGGGGACCAACTAATGGACTTTATGGTAGACACTGGGGCTGAAACACTCGGTAGTAACCTGGCCCATAGACCATTATCCAAAAACCATATGACTGTTGTTGGGGCCACTGGGGTCCCAGAGAAGAGGCCATTTTGTCAGCCAAGTAGGTGTGTCATAGGAGGACAAGAAATCCAGCATGAGTTTCTATACCTCCCAAATTGCCCGGTCCCCCAGCTGAGAAGAGATCTACTCCAAAAACTGCAAGGGCTGATTGCTTTTGGGCTACAAGGGGATATGACTTTAAATGTGACTTACCTGAAGGCCATGGTATTAACCTTTACTGTCCCACAGACTGAGGAATGGAGACTATACACAAAAGAGTCACTAGAACTGGGAAAAAATGAACTGTATGAGCTACTTTATAGGATTCCTGGAGTATGGGCTGAAGATAACCCACCTGGGCTGGCTGAAAATCAAGCATTAGTGGTAGTAGAGTTAAAACCAGGGGCAACTCCAGTTCTAGTTCACCAATACCCTCTTTTCCAAGAAGCCATACAGGGCATTCACAAACCCTTAGAATGGCTCTTCAAACATGGAATCTCAGACAAATGCCAGTCTCCCTGGAACACTCGAACACTCCACTCTTGCCGGTACAGAAACCATCTGGTGAATATAGGTTGGTGCAGGACTTACATACTGTAACCAGGCTACTGTAACCATCCAGCCAGTGATACCAAACCCGTATACTTTAATGGGACTTATTCCAGCAAGTGCTACCTGGTTTACTTGCTTAGACCTGAAAGATGAATGTTTCTGTCTTCACCTGGCACCAGTTAGTCAGCCCATCTTTGCATTTCATTGCGGTGAATCACATTTCACCCAGACAAGACTCCCACAAATGCTCAACAACTCTCTCACAATCTTTGAAGAAGCACTGGCTTCAGACCTCAAGGCCTACACCATGCCAGATGATAACTGTACCTTGCTGCAATATATAGATGACCTTCTTCTGGCAGCCCCAACCCAAGAGGACTGCTTCCAAGGAACCCAAGACCTACTCTACCTCCTGTGGAAAGCGGGATATAAGCTGTCCAGGAAAAAGGCTTAAATTTGCTCAAGAAAAGTCCAGTATTTAGACTTCATAGTAAGTCAAAGAGAATGCTATAGCACTCAGCCTTCAACAAAAAAGCAGTCTGTTTGTGTGCTTCCAACTCCAACCACCTAGTGTCAAATAAGAGAATTCTTGGGGGCAGAAGAGTTCTGCTGTATCTGGATCCCAAATTTCTCACTAATGGCTAAGTCCTTATATGAAGCCACAAAGTGGAGGTAAAGGGAGTCCCTCCTTTGGGAGGCTGACCAGGAGAGGGCATTCAAGCAAATCAAGGAAGCCTTAACTCAGTCCCCAGCCTTAGGACTGCCAGATATAACTAAGCCTTTCTTTGTATATGTCCATGAACCAAAAGGAATGGCTATACATGTCCTGACTCAAGTCGTGGGATCATGGCATTGTCCAATGGCATATTTATCCAAGCAGCTAGATACCATAGCACGAGGGTGGCCTCCTTGCCTCAGAGCACTAGCTGACACTGCCCTATTGGCACAAGAAGCTGACATACTGACTCTAGGGCAACAATTGACCATCTGGGTACCACACTCAGTTATAACATTAATCGACCAGAGAGGGCATCATCATTGGTTATCATATCCGAGGATGACCCGGTACCAGGGTCTCCTATGTGAAAATCCTCATATATCTCTGGAAACAGTAAATACCCTTAACCCAGCCACCTTGCTCCCAATAGAGCTGGGAGCACCACTTCATGACTGTGTGGAAACGGTAGACGAAGTGTTCTCAAGCCAGGGAGACCTTACAGACCAACCCCTCAGAGACCTAGGTGTTGAATACTTCACAGATGGGAGCAGTTTTATACTGCATGGTGTCTGCTGAGCTGGGTATATGCTGGTAACATTAGACTCAGTAGTGGAGGTTCAGCCTCTGCCTTCAGAGGCAGAGCTAATAGCCCTGACGAGAGCTCTTTTGCTGGCAAAAGACAAAAAGGTCAATGTTTATACAGACTCCAGATATGTTTTTGCCATGTGGCATGTTCTTGGGGCTCTATTTAAAGATAAAGGACTCTTAACTGCTAAGGGCAAATAAATAAAATACACAGAAGAAATTCTAGAGCTCTTAGATGCAGTATGGGCCCCAGAGAAAGTGGCCGTTATGCACTGCAAGAGGCAACAAAAGGCAGGAACACTAGAGGCCATGGGAAACAGAAAGGCAGACAGGGAGGCAAAATGGGCAGCAATGACTACACTGCATTTTAAGAATGAAACCCTAGATATGCCTCTCCTCCCAGAGCCCTCCCTCCTGGAGGTCCCAAGTTATTCTCCAAATGAGAAGGCCTGGTTTGCCTACCATCTGGAAAGTACATTGAAGGAGAATGGTGGGAATTCTCCAATGGGAGCCTACCCATCCCTGAAATGGGAGTTTCAAGTTTGTAAGACAATTCCATTAAGGAACTCGTATGGGGAAAATGGCACTAGAAATGCTATTAGGATGCCATTTCTATGTGCCATGGCTCACTGCCATCACCCGAGCCATTTGTAAACAATGTTTAACTTGTGCCCAGAACAACCCAAGTCAAGGGCCCACTTGGCCCCCGGGAATTCAGGATATGGGGACCACACCCTGTTAAAACCTACTTGCAGATTTCATGAGATGCCCCAAGTCAGGGGCTACCAGTACCTGCTGGTGCTCATCTGCATCTTCTCACGATGGGTCGAGGTTTTCCCCACTAGAACAGAGAAAGCACGAGAATTGACTGAAGTATTGTTAAGATACATTGTCACCATATTTGGACTTCCCCTAACTCTAGGGTCAGACAATGGTCTGGCATTTGTAGCCAGATAGTTCAAGAACTAAAACAGCTGTTAAAAATAAAATGAAAATTACACACAGCCTACTGGCCACAGAGCTCAGAAAAGGTAGAGTGCATGAACTGGACACTCAAACAGCTACTGAAAAACTATTGCCAAGAAACTCATCTAAGATGGGATCAGGTCCTGCCCATGGTCCTCCTCTGAGTCTGATGAACCTCCACAAAACAAACTGGGTATTCACCCTATGAGATCTTGTTCGGCCGGCCACCCGCATCATAGGTCAAATTAAGGGTGATCTCTGTGAACTAGGGAAATTGGCCTTAAGGAGGCAAATGCAGGCTTTAGGGATACTCATGCAAGAAATCCATGGCTGAGTACAGGAAAGAATGCCCATAAGCCTAACAGACCCAGCAAACCCATTTAAACCTGGAGACTCTGTTTGGGTTAAGAAATCGAATCCAACCACTACTTTGGGACCCAAAGGGGATGGGCCTCATACTATAATCTTTTCTACTCCCACTGCTGTTAAAATTGCAGGAATTGTGCCTTGTATGTACCACAGTTGGCTGAAATTGGAAGCTCGAGACAAGTGGACCAGCCATCAGGACCCAAACCATCCCACCAGGTTGATCCTGCGACGAGACCAAGTTGCCAGTGGAGACAACAACAGCCCTGCTCTAGTCACCCCGGAAGCTGACTAGTGTATGCACAGCTGAAGCTTGAGTCATCATTAGGGGAGTAAATGTGGCTAGAAATCTTGAGCCTAGTAATTTTCTTTATAATACTAGTTTTTTTACTATTGTCCTGTCACTTTTCTCAACCCCCTCCTCTGGGTAAACATCTCTTTTGTACCTGCTGGATATGAGTACGCTACTCTGTAACTTAATATTGCTGGTCCCCTTATCTATGTTAAAAGGGGAACTCTAAGAGGGATGCACTCATACTACATGGTCAGGAAGCACTATAAACCAGAACTCTATTATACCATACTTATTATGACTGTACCGGAACCCACCTAGGAACTTGTACTCACAACCAGACCACCTACTCAATCTGTGACCCAGGAAATAACCAGCCTATGTTATGACCCTAGATTCTTACCTGGGACCTGGTTCAAAATCCGTGACGGGTCAGAAGAGGGAGCCCTTTTAAATGAAAACAGGGTCCCCCCTTTCCACAAAGGAACCATATCCTTGTACTTTAATGTTTGCCAGGCAACGTTCAGAGACCAACCTTTTCTGTAGGAACTTGTTGTAAAAGTGTAAGAACTCCCCCTGCTTGCTCCACCTGGGACTGCAAAACATGGGCTACTAAACAGGCAGCGCATGTTTACCCAAATACCAGCAGAGCCAAATTGTACAGCAAACCTTGCAGTCTTGTAAATTTCACCATCTTAAAGCCAAATATACAGATATGGACTCCAGGAATAGAAGAGCCAATAGCATACTCCTATTTAACCAAGAATCAAGGGGGAAAAACTGTCTTAAAAAATGTTTTCTTTTCTATATACCTTAAAGAAAATTCAGACCTGTTCAAACCAACAATTCTGTTTTCAAGTCATTCTATGAGCATATCAACCAGAAGTTTTCTGAGCCCCTTCCTTTTGCCAGAAATCTGTTTGCCCAACCAGCTGAAAACACAGCTAGCAGTTAACATGTCTCCTCATGCTATGTTTGCAAAGGAACCAACATAGGGGATCAACGGTTGTGGGAATCAAGAGAGCTAATGTGCCAAAATAGCTTCACTGTGTCTCCTCTCCTGAACCAATGCTCACAAACTCGAGCGTCTGGCTCTTAAAAACCTCTATTATCAGAAGATTCTGCATTGCTCGCTGGGGAAAACCCTTTTCACTCCCGGTAGGAGAGTTAACTTGCCTAGGACAGCAATATTACAATGAAAAGCTAGGAAAAACTTCATGGCAGGGCAAAAATAATTCCACATCGCCTCATCCCAGCCGCTTCTCCCGTTTCCCTTCTTTAAACCACTCTTGTTACCAACTCGAAGCTCCAAATACCTGGCAGGCACCCTCTGGCCCCTACTGGATCTATGGGCCACACGCATATCAGTAACTGCCAGCAAAATGGACAGCAGTTTGTGTACTAAGGACAATTAGACCGTCCTTCTTTCTAATCCCTATAAAGCAAGGAGAAGCCTTAGGGTGCCCTGTCTACGATGAAACTAAAAAGAGAAATAAAAGGAGTATAACCACAGGGAATTGGAAGGACAACAAATAGTCCCCTGAAAGAATAATCCAATATTATGGACCAGCCACCTGGGCTTAAGATGGAATGTGTGGATACCACACCCCTATTTACATGTTCAACCACATCATAAAGTTACAGGTAGTGCTTGAAATCATTGCTAATGACACTGCAAAGACCTTAAATCTATTGGTCCAGAAAACCACAAAAATGAGAAATGCTGTTTATCAAAATAGTCTGGCCTTAGATTACCTCCTAGCCCAGGAGGGAGGGGTATGCGGGAAGTTCAATCTAACTAATTGCTGCCTAGAAATTTATGACAATGGGAAGGTCATCGAAGATAGAACTGCCAAAATCCAAAAATTAGCCCATGTTCCAGTCCAGACTTGGAAAGGATGATCTCCCAATTCCCTCTTTTGAGGCCAGTTCTCATCCATTGGAGGATTTAAAACTCTAATAAGAATAGTTCTGGCCATGCTAGGAAGTTGCTTAATACTTTCTTGCCTCTTATTCCTCCTTATTAAAAACATCCAATAGACCATAGAGGCTTGTGTAACCAGGCAAACTAACACTCAACTAATGGCTCTAACTAAATATCAACCTTTGCCAAATGAAGAAAACCTACCCTTACATGAAGAATTAAGTAATAGTGATGCTTTCTATTAAACCTCATTTATAAAAAGCATCAAAGTGGGAAATTAAGCAGAAGTTAAAAGAGAAAACAAGTTTTCCTGTACTTGACTGACTCACTCCAAGGCCAGCAATAGGCAGCGCCCTGGCTGAGACATAATAACACTATCCAGGAAGCCAGAGTCCACAGGAATGAGTCCCAGAGAGTCTCCTAACACCCCATCAGAGCAATGACAGGAAAAACAAATTCCTTTACTGTCTCCTCATCCCCCTACTGTTTCTCAATTTCCCAAGTTTTCCCTTCAATACAGCTGCAAGGTCACAAGGTATGCTTGGGTTACAAAACCTGTCACAGTCTGATTAACTAACTTTGTTCTGCTTCTGTAAGCTTGCTTGCCTGCCCAATGAGTTTTGCACCATTAAGTTCCCACCACGTCATTCAAACCAGCCAACCCCCTTTCAGAAGTGTGTGTAAAAGTCAAGTGTGCCTTTGTTCAGGGCTCAGGCTTTCGATGTTAATCCACTGGGACAGTGGCCACTTAAAATATTCCTGTTTCACCCATTGGTCTCTACAGTTCTCCAATTCCCACAACAACATCTTTAGTGCAGATTAAACATACACAAAGAACTGTTATATACACTTCAAGACATATATATGCATGCATACATAGACACATATTTATCTGCAGTTTCCTCTCTTTACTTATTTTACCTTAGATTGTCTTTTCCATATCTGTACACATAAATCTACTTTAGTCCTACTAATTAGTAAATAACAACATATTGCATGGGATTGTCTTAATTTATTCGGCAAATCTATTGATTTTAGGTTGTTTCCAGGGTCACTACTGAAAACAATCCAACAGTAAGCATTTATATATAAGTCTTCTTCCGCATGTGAGTCAGTATAAACTTTAGCATACTTATTAGTAATTCACTGTTTACAAATTCATAAGAACTTCTGCATATATAATGTTTCTAATCTTTAGCTTTTAAAAAATCTGTTATTTCCTAATGTCTTTTAAGAGATGTAATTCTTTGACTGTTTTCAACTTATAAAAGAGAAGGCTTTAAATTCCTTGTTAATACTCACACTTAACCCTGAGTGGACATCACTCTACTTCCATTTATTGCACTGAAATAAGAGGAGATTTTAGATAAAAATATCATGTCTGTATCATGACTTTTTTTTTTTACAGTTGTAACAGAGTTCTTCATAACAGCATACAATGATCTGTTTTCAATGATAAAGCCATTCTTTTCTGAGAATAAACTCCCAGATTTCAATGTAAATGTTATTATATAAGAGAATGGCAAATCTATTTTTAGAATTTTTTTTTTTTATAATTCTGGAGAATTGTCATTCAAATTCCCAAGTCATTCCAAAACTTGTTGAATTTATGATCCGAGGAGTTCTTCAAATTTCAGCGTTTCTCACCAGATTCTTTTTACTGTATAAGATCAACTCAGAATTGTGTCTCTCTTCTACTCCTGGGTACTTGCTCTTTGATTTTGTATCCCTTAGGGGACTAATTTCCTCTTCTTTACACTGAGATTATACACCTTTGCTGCCCTTAATCTACCCTGTTTGCACTTTCCCCTTCCTTTAAAAAATATCTACTCTTTTTGGTAATGATTTTATAATATGATTTTTATTTTGTGGAATTTTTTGCTGTTACCAAAGAGTACTATATTCCAGAGACTTATGATAAACAGCAGAGTGATTTGTTCCTATATTAATTTAGGTAGGAGAAAACATAGACTTAGTGAAGTTGAAGATTTTTGTCCAGTGTCCACATGGCCTCTCTTTTAACAACAAATCGCAACTCACTGATGACCAGGTGCCATGCATTAACAATGAATGATAAGACAGAAGACTGCTGAGTTCAAGCAGAGGTTCTTAGAGGAAAATCTCTCACTTTATTTCTCAAAGTTGTACTACATAGATGACTATGACATTTCATAAAGATTTTCTGTTTAGGGAGCCAGGAACCCCTCTTAATTTTCAAGCCCAGATGGCCATAATAAATTGTCTATGATTCACAGCAAAGAAACTAATCCCGTATATAGAACCTACATAGGAACAAGATATGCTCCACTTGTTAGTTTCCATTCTGACTTGATGAGTTAGCTTTTGGAAAAATGTAATTTATGAAGTAGATATATTTCATGAACTAAAATAACTATGTGTTAGGTATGGTATGCAAGCTAAGCATATATATCCATATATATCCTATATAAATATCGAGTGATATGTAGCTATAAACATAAGCATAGACATGCACAAAAAAGACATAGTACAGAACAGTGGTTGAGAGCTTTGCTTCTGAGTCAGATTGCATTCTGTGACAATTTTCTACACTTACAAATTAATTTTATTTTCATCTTAAGTGCATTTAAAGGCAGAACAAAACAACCCTACTCCCCATTATCCCGCAAAAAAAAAAAGAAAAGGAAAATTAAAAAAAATCTTTTTTGTTTTTGTTTTTGAGATGGAGTCTCACTCTGTCATCTAGGCTGGAGTGCAGTGGCTGGATCTTAGCTCACTGCAACCTCTGTCTCCCAGGTTTAAGCAATTCTCTGCCTCAGTCTTCTGAGTAGCTGAGATTACAGGCACCTGCCACCATGCCCGACTACTTTTTGTATTTTCAGTAGAGATGGAGTTTCATCATCTTAGCCAGACTGGTCTTGAACTCCTGACCTTGTGATGCACCCACCTTGGCCTCCCAAAGTGCTAGGATTACAGGTGAGAGCCACTGCGCCCGTCAGAAAAAAAAAAAAAAAAAAAAATCTGAAGCCTAATAGCCTGCATTCAAATCAGAGTCCTATCACATATTAGGAATGTAATCTTCTATTGCATTTATTTGTTCCTCACTTCTTAATCTGTAAAGTGGAAATAAAATTCCATTTAACTCAGATACTCAGAACATTACCTGGTATGTATAAGAACTGAATAACTATAGAAGTGTTAGATATTCTTGTTCTGTCTGTTCAGAAACCTAGAAACAGAAAGGGTTACTATTTATTGAGGACTTTTAGAGATCAGCATCTGGTTCATAAAAGCACAGCTTACTACTTCAGTACAGGTGCTTTCTTTCAGCTTGAATATGAATGAACATACGAAGGCTTAAACTAAAGTCCTTTGACAATGTTAACTCCAGAATTCCAATAGTAAATGAGACAATTATAAAACAAAAACAAAATAAAAAGAAAGATATGTTATTTAAATATAGTATCAGCTGAAAACAGAGAATAAACATCAGCAGAAATAGGCTACATAAATGAAAAAGTAAGGAAGGCACTGTTTCTGCAAGGTAGTGAAGCTCAATCAAAAGTCAAATGAAGTTTTATGTGTTCTTTCAATGTCATCAATACTCTACCATCTTAAATGTTATAACCCACAGCAGCAGAAACAAGAGTTCCAAGCGGAACCCAATGAGTAGTTATTGCTGGAAATAAATTTAATCTGATAGGAATGTGATAATCAGAAATGTCCTCATAGCTTATCTGATATTGACTAAGTGATCACCATAGAGCTCCAGTTACCTATCACTGACTGGAATTAATGGTAAGCCCCAATACATCTTTGACTATTTCCAGCAGTATAATCAAGATAATTTTTAAAATTTACATATTTATAGCATGAAAATCATAAGAACATTACATAATTTTACAAAGAAATGGTACATCTAATACCTGTAATTAAATACTTTTAGCATTTTCCCATCATTAAAATTTTTAAAATATAACTTCTGGAAATTTGTCATTCCAGGTAAAATTCTTGTTCTAAAATAATTAAATTTTGGGATAGCTTTGATGTTAGCTATTTTATATTTTACCATTTTAAAACTAAAACAATTTAAGCAAACTAAGAGCACATCAATATATTTTCATTGTAAAAAAGCAAATAGTCAGGCCATGCACGGTGGCTCACGCCTGTAATCTCAGCACTTTGGGAGGCCGAAGTGGGCGGATCACAAGGTCAGGAGATCAAGGCCATCCTGGCTAACACAGTGAAACCCCATCTCTACTAAAAATACAAAAAAATTAGCCGGGCATGGTGGCGGGCGCCTGTAGTCCCAGCTACTCTGGAGGCTGAGGCAGGAGCATGGCATGAACCCAGGAGAGGCGGAGCTTGCAGTGAGCCCGGACTGCACCGCTGCACTCCAGCCTGGGTGACAGAGTGACACTCTGTCTCAAAAAAAAAAAAAAAAGGAAAGCAAATAGTCAAAAACTAAACAAGCATATATGATGTAAGGAAAAACCCTACTTTAATTCTTTAATCTTATACAAATTGGTAGCAACAATAAAACATTTGATATGAGTATGTCTATGCATTTATATGTGTACATACATAGACAAAAACATAATTTTTTGTAACATATGGGATGAAATATATTAATACTGATGCATAATTTTACAAATCTCTTTTTGTTTTTGCTTTTTTAAAATCTCTCTTTCTAGAACATTATTTTAGAACCCTCAGCTTTTGGAAAGATTTAATGATTTTGTAATTTTTTCAAATGAATACATCATACATAGTTTAACCATTCCCTAATCAGTGGATATTTATGTTATGAGTAAAATGTAGCCATTATAAACAATGTTTCAGTGAACATTCACATATACACATAAATAGATTAAATATTTCTGTAAAAATCAACTTAGATAAAATATCACTCTAATATCAATGTTAACTGAATATTAAGAATAATTTAAAAAAATAATCTAATAGGTGTATAGTTTTAATTTTTTTGGTTTGAATTGATTGTCACAAAAATTTGC
This sequence comes from Piliocolobus tephrosceles, assembly GCF_002776525.5. NCBI lineage: Eukaryota > Metazoa > Chordata > Mammalia > Primates > Cercopithecidae > Piliocolobus > Piliocolobus tephrosceles. The sequence goes on along the minus strand of NW_022326531.1, from coordinate 477,040 downwards.
TGGTTTTCTTGAATATCTTTTTCTGTTTGTTGGCAAACTGTAGTTTGTTTTATAGTTTTTTAAATCAAGTGTTTGTACCTTTCCTTTGTCTATTATTCTAATGATTTACTATATTTATTTTAGGAGGTTATTATATATTAAACTGTTGCCCTCTTTATATGTTGTACATTTTTTCCCTAAAATATTGCTTGTCTATTAACTGTATTTATGACATTTTTAATATAAAATATCTTTATTATTATGTAGGTTAATCTGTTGACTTTTTTTGTGGATAGCTTCTGAAATATTATTTCACTGGCTTTTCTAGCTAAAATCAAGTTGTGTGTCAGGAGCTCTGGATGAAATAATTCAACTCAGAGAGTGTTTTTATAAAGCAACTACAAATTAGTGAGTGGAATTATAATTTTGTAACACTGATATTATATCAAAGGTATATCATACAACTAGGAAAAATACGTAGACTGGAAGGTGTGTTGTTGTCACTGATCAGATACTGCTATTTGATGATACGTCTATGCAAATCTCACAACAACTTGGCACTGCTTAACCATATTAGAATAATAATAATATGTTTTCTTTCATTTAAAAGAATTAATGTTTGATGTGTTAATTGCCAGAACTACAACAAAGCCACATTAAAAGAATATCTCAGTATATTATTTTTAGAGGTAGCAACTTATAAAATATTGAATGGTAATAACCAGACAGAATTTATTCAGATTTCTGTCTAATCTTTCATATGTAGTACAAATTCTAAATCTCTACATTACATAGGAAACAAAAATAAGTTCAGTGATGATAAATAAACATAAGGTGCTATCAATATATGTGTACCTGTTCTTTAATTTAATATGTTGTTAATGTTTACTTGGTGATAACAGGGAAGATATGAACTATTCTTTAATAATTTGAAAATAGAGAAAACTGAGCTCAAATCCAGGTTATCTTATTCAAGATCTATATTTTTATTTGTTTTATTTTGTTTTTCCATTGTGCGACAAAGTAAGCCAAGTTAGCCAAGTTAAAGGTCTTTTCCTAAATTACTAAAATATTTGATCATTGATTCAATCAAAGCAAAAATCACATCAAAGTTGAATAGTCAAGGAATTTTTCCTTCAAGGCCATTTCAATAGGGGAGGGAGATGAGAACTAAGTCTGATCTCAACTCAGCTGAAGTAGGAGGCTGTAGGGTTTTCAAAGGCTGGAAGGAGCTGGAAGAAATTTATTAGAGGATATTACACAACACTGGCTATCTATGTGTACTAATTGTCTTCATCCAAAGCAAAGTAAACTTCTCATAACTTTATGACAGAAGGTAGTTTTACAACTTTGAGCAAGACATCTCCAGAAGTTATGCTCTTCTCTCATAAAAATTGGGAAATGCATACTATCTTCTTTCATGAGTACATTTCAAAGAGTGGTTCTCAGGTCTGTGAGAAAGATATTTCTGGATTGTAAAACTGGCAAGAGGCTTTTAAAGAAAGATTTACATCTCAAAGAGGAAGAGAAAAAACTTACATTTGCAAGTTTCCTGAAGTAAATGCTATAAATAAAGGAAGGTCAGGAGCCAATAATCAAGAAAAAGACAAGTTTACTCAAGCTGAAGAGAAAATTAAAGGCCATCTTGATCAATTCCAATTGAACATCTCGTAGTCAAAGTAGATCTCTCAAATGGAGCTCCTGTAATCTCACAGGAGATTTTCCAACCCCTTGTGAGAGCTTTTTAAGTATCAGCTACATTCAGAGACAGTAAATGCACTTTGAATTTCAGTAATTGAAAGAGTATAGGGTTTTTTTTTTTGGATCGAGCATATATATTTGCTAGAATGTGTCTTTCACAGAGTATGGAATTGAAAAATTTTGTAAAAAAGGTAATGTATCCTAAATAAAGGTTCTTCAATTTTAAAACGGTGAAAGCTCTGCTATTTGTATATACTTAAATAAAAGGTGGCTGTGGTATTGTATTTTTAATAATCTTATTCACTCAAGCCTATCTTTTTCCCTCACAATTGCTTTTCAGCCAAGTAAAATTCTTTGATTTTATTTTAAGCTTTTTTACTGCCACAGATGCTAAAATCTAACGTCCTGTACTTTTTCACTAGATTGAAATTTATATTAGTGGTGTTGGAATGGTAATTTTTCATTGATTATGGATGATTTAATAAATAATAAATTATTGAAATATATCCTCAATAGTAAATTTGGTATTCACTAGCAAATGTCTAAGAGATGCCATATCAAAAATAATGTGTTGGAAATAACACCTCTCCAGGGCATTGCTTAACAATATACTGAAAAGTTCACAGCATTCATTGCAGCAATTACCATAATGATTGTGCCTTTAAATGTGTCTTTACTTGTAAATCTTTGGGCAATTAGTTTTAACAATGCCAACATATTTTCAACTATCAAGCACCACCACATTTTTCTAAACTATTATAAAATTCAAGTACCTTACAGTGAAAAATACATTAATACATTAAATTAGAAAGAAAGAATAAGTGCATATATTCATATCCTGTAATACAAAAGATAGAAATTGTCAAGGGGATGAAACAACTATTTTAATTTTACTTAATGTTTGTTTATAGCTGTTTTAACCTCATGATGTTATATGATGTCTATGGAAAAGTTTTAATGAGAGGTGCTTCCAATATTAATGACAGGCAAAGAGCAAAATTGCTGTCTTATTTTATTGAGATGTCACTGTGTCACATTCTCTGTAACTGGAATATATTTTTCAAAGTTCTAGTCCTTACATAACAAAGTAAAACTTGTCACCTTACTTCTGACTTAGAGTTTACCTGCTTGTAACTTGAATATATTTTTCAAAGTTCCAGTCCTTACATAACAATGTAAAACTTGCTGCCTTACTTCTGAGTTAGAGTTTACCTGCCTGAGTGAAATATCGGTCAGGGTGAGCTGAGGCTGTGGTAGTTAAAAGAGCATGGTCTGATTATCAATTGAATGCATAATTTTTACTTTCCTTGTGTGTTACTGTATAACTCACTGAGCTAACTCAACAAGAAAATATATTTTGTCACTTCATAATTGGAGTATTGCAATTTAACTTAATTGCAAATAAATTAGCAATGAGATAAACATACAATAAACAGTAAGAGTATCTGTCAGACCTCTGAGCCCAAGCCAAGCCATAGCATCCATCCCCTGTGACTTACATGTAAACGCCCAGATGGCCTGAAGTAACTGAAGAATCACAAAAGAAGTGAAAATGCCCTGCCCCTCCCATAACTGGTGACATTCCACCACAAAAAAAGTGAAAATGGCCGGTTCTTGCCTTAAGTGATGACATTACCTTGTGAAATTCCCTTTCCTGGTTCATCCCGGCTCAAAAAGCTCCCGCACTGAGCACCTCGTGACCCCCACTCCTGCCCGCCAGAGAACAACCCCCCTTTGACTGTAATTTTCCTTTACCTACCCAAATCCTATACAACGGCCCCACCCTTATCTCCCTTTGCTGACTCTCTTTTCGGACTCAGCCCGCCTGCACCCAGGTGATTAAAAAACTGTATTGCTCACACAAAGCCTGTTTGGTGGTCTCTTCACACGGACGCGCATGACAATATCCCACATGTTAAGCAAAGTAAAAATAGGTATATGTAGAATATAAACAGAATATTGTTCTCTTATTTCAATGGGGGAACTGGCTCTTCATTCATTCTTTAAAACAAATATTTTCTATTTAATTCTAAGACTCATCTTTATCTCCTTTTGTTAGTATCTTGGAGATATTAACACCCTATTTCACATAGGAAGAAGGACATAGCAGTCAACTGATATGTATATACTTACTGTCAGGCCTCTGGCACCAAGCCAAGCCATCGCATCCCCTGTGACTTGCACGTATACACCCAGATGGCCTGAAGTAACTGAAGAATCACAAAAGAAGTGCAAATGCCCTGCCTCACCTTAACCAATGACATTGCACCACAAAAGAAGTGAAAATGGCTGGTCCTTGCCTTAAGCAATGATATTATCTTGTGAAATTCCTTTTCCTGGCTCATCCTGGCTCAAAAAGCTCCCTCACTGAGCACCTTGACACCCCCACTCCTGCCTGCCACAGGACAACCCCCTTTGCCTGTAATTTTCCTTTACCTACCCAAATCCTATACTACGGCCCCACCCTTATCTCCCTTCCCCGACTCTCTTTTTGGACTCAGCCCGCCTGCACCCAGGTGATTACAAAGCTTTATTGCTCACACAAAGCCTGTTTGGTGGTCTCTTCACACGAACGCGCATGACATTTACAATGCAGGCAAGAACACAAAACTCTTATACCTTATTGGCAATACTCTGGAGAAGTAAACGTATTTTTTTATAAAGGTTCAAAAAGAGAAATAAAATCAAATATAAGAAAAAATCACAATTCACAATGGCATCTGATATAGAGTAGACAGTAAGGAGGAAGTGAAGAGAGAGAAAGAAAGAGAGGAAGCACACAAAATTAGGTGATTCAATTTTATGTACATACACTTTGTTTAAGTTATATGTGAGGAGTTTTGAAGGGTCCACTTAAGTTGTGTTGCTATTTTAGAATTAACTTTAGTATACATAATGGGAATATGTGTTACGTTCCTGTAATTAACAGTGTGTTGCAAAGTGATAGAAAACTTTGTCCATTAGCACAAAGCTGAATAATATAAAATAGCATCTGGCCAGTAGTTGCTAATGCAGTATCTCACAACTATACATAAATTAATGTTTTAAGCATAAAAAGGAATGGAAATTCAAAATGCCCTCAAAATTGAGGACTTACAGTAAATCAAATATAAAACTTTGAATGAATTTCCAGTAGTTATAAATTTGATAGACAGTGCTTTTATAATTTTGAATTGCCAGTTATAAATACAATGAGAGAATAAACATACAAATCAATGGAATATACAGTGGACCCAACTTGATGATATATTGAAGTTCTTTGTGCCCCTTTAAGTCATCCCCACCCCTTTTCTGGTCTTATTCTCCCTATGACCTGTTCAATATTACTATTTGTGAAGCGCATCAGTGTGAAGAGGCCACCAAACAGGCTTTGTATGAGCAATAAAGCTTTTTAATCACCTGGGTGCAGGTGGGCTGAGTTCGAAAAAAGAGACAGCTAAGGGAGATAGGGGTGGGGCCGTTTTATAAGATTTGGGTAGGTAAAGGAAAATAACAGTTCTCTGGCGGGCAGGAGCGGGGGTCACAAGGTGCTCAGTGGGGGAGCTTTTTGAGCCAGAATGAGTCAGGAGAAGGAATTTCAGAAGGTAATGTCATCAGTTAAGGCAAGGACCATCCATTTTCACTTCTTTTGTGGTGGAATGTCATCAGTGAAGGCAGGAACAGGCTATTTAAATTTCACTTCTTTTGTGATTCTTCAGTTACTTCAGGCCATATGGGCGTATACACGCAGGTCACAGGGGATGTGATGACTTAGTTTGGGCTCAGAGGCCTGACACTATTGATTAGAGTTTCCTGTTGTAAAATTCAAGATGAATCAATTCTTTTCTATCTGTTTTTTAGATAAACATGTTTTTGAGATTTTTTTCACGTTGATTCATAATTGGTATATTAGTCTGTTTTTATGCTGCTGATAAAGACATACCTGAGATTGGGAAGTAAAAGAGGTTTAATTAGACTTAAAGTTCCACATCACTGGGGAGGCCTCAGAATCATGGTGGGAAGCAAAAGACACTTCTCCCATAGTGGGAGCAAGAAAGAAAAAGGAAGAAGCAAAAGTGGAAACCCCTGATATACCCATCAGATCTTCTGAGACTCATTCACTATCATAAGAACAGTACAGGAAAGACCTGCCCCCATGATTCAATTACCTCCTCCTGGGTCCCTCCCACAACACATGGGCATTCTTGGAGATACAACTCAAGTTGAGAATGGGGTGGGGAAATAGCCAAACCATATCATTCCACAGCTGACCCCTCCAAGTCACATGTCCTCACATATCAAAACCAATCATGCTGTCCCAACAGTCCCCCAACTGTTAACTCATTTCAGCAATAACTTCAAAGTTTATAGTCCAAAATCTCATCTGAGACAAGGCAAGTCCCTTCTGCCTATGAGCCTGTAAAATCAAAAGCAAGCTAGTTACTTCCTAGATACAATAAGAGTACAAGTATTGGGCAAATACAGCCATTCCAAATGGGAGAAATTCACCAAAACAAAGGGGCTATAGGGCCCAAGCAAGTCTGAAATCTAATGGGGTGGTCAAATTTTAAAGCTCCAAAATGATCTCCTTTGACTCCAGGTCTCAAATCCAGGTCACACTGAAGTGGGTTCCCACAGTCTTGGGCAGCTCTGCCCTTGTGGCTTTGCAGGGTACAGCCTCCCTTTGGCCTTGAGTGTCTGTGGTTTTTCCAAGTGCACAGTACACGCTGTTGGTGGATCTACCATTCTGGGGTCTGGAGGATGGTGATCCTCTTCTCACAGGTCCACTAGGCAGGGCCCCAGTAAGGTCTCTGTGTAGGGCTCCCAACCCCCCATTGCCCTTCCACACTACACTAGCAGAAGTAGTCCATGAGGGCCTCACCCCGGCAGCAAATTTTTTCCTGTGCATCCAGATGTTTGTATACATCTTCTAAAATCTAGACCAAGGTTACCAAACCTAAATTCTTGATTTCTGTGCACCTGAGGCTCAGCACCACATGAAAGCTCCAAAGGCTTGGGGCTTCTACCCTCTGAACCTACACACTGAACTGTACATTGGTCCTTTTCAACTATGGCTGGAGCAGCTGGGATGCAGGGCATCAAGTCCCCAGGCTGTACACAGCACAGGGACCCTGAGCCTGGCCCAAAAAACCACTTTTTCCTCCTGGGCCCTTAGGCCTGTGATGGGAAGGGCTGCCGTGAAGGTTTCTGACATGACCTGGAGGAACTTTCCCCATGGTCTTGGAGATTAGCATTAGGGTCCTTACTACTTATGCAAATTTCTTCTCATAAAATGTGTTTTTCTTTTCTATTGAATAGTCAGGCTACAAATTTTCCAAACTTTTATGCTCTGCTTTTCTTATAAAACTGAATTCCTTTGATAGCACCAAGGTCACCTCTTGAATGCATTCCTGCTTAGAAATTTCTTCCACCAAATATCCTAAATTATCTTTCTCCAGTTCAAAGTTCTACAAATCATGAGGGCAGGTGCAAAATGTCACCAGTCTCTTTGCTAAAACATAACAAGAGTCACCTTTACTCCAGTTCCCAACAAAATCCTCATCTTAATCTGAGACCACCTCAGCCTGGACGTTATTGTGCATATTTCTGTCAGCATCTTGGGCAAAGCCATTCAACAAGTCTTTAGGAGGTTCCAAACTTTCCCACATTTTCCTATCTTCTTCTGAGCTCTCCAAACTCTTCCAACCTTGGCCTGTTGCCCAGTTCCAAATCTACTTCCATATTTTCTGGTATCTTCTCAGCAATGCCCCACTCTACTGGTACCAATTTACTGTATTAGCCTGTTTTCATGCTGCTGATAAAGACATACCCAACACTGGGAAGAAAAACAGGTTTAATTGGACTTACAGTTCCACACGTCTGAGGAGGCCTCAGAATCATGGCAGGAGGTAAAAGGCACTTCTTATGTGGCAGCAGCAAGAGAAAACGAGGAAGAAGCAAAAGTGGAAACCCCTGATAAACCGGTCAGATCTCATAAGACTCATTCACTATCACAAGAACAGCACAGGAAAGACTGGCCCCCTTGATTCAACTACCCTCCTCTGGTTCCCTCCCATAGCATGTGGGAATTCTGGGAGATAAAATTCAAGTTCAGGTTTTGGCGTGGACCCAGCCAAACCATATCAATTGGGTAGTGTTTTTCTGTTATTGCTTATTAGTATTCTATTATTTGATTTGATTTTTTTTTTTTCACACATTGCTGGACATTTGAACTGCTTTTAGTTGTCAGGTCCCATAAAAATGGTACTATACATTCATATGAGTTTTCAGGTGGACAAGCTTTTATAAATACCTAGACTTGAAATCACTATATCATTTAATAAAGGTATGGTTTAATTTATTTTAAAAATCTGCTGAACTATTTTTTAGAATCATTTTATCATTGTGCATTTTCACAAATATTGTGTGAATTTTCTAGTCTTTTCACATCTCTGGTAATCCTTTACATTTTTGATCTTTTAATTTCAGCAATTCTCACTGATGTAAAGTAGTATCCATTGTTCTATCATGTGTGTTAATCTGACTTTCCCTGATTATTAGTGATGGTGAGTGTCTTTTCATGTATTTAGAGAATATTTGCCTATCTTCTTTTGTGAAATGACTTTTTAAATCTTTTCTCACTTTTAAGACTTGCTCATTTATCTTATTATTGAGTTATAGATGCTCTCTATATGTTTTAAACATGTCTCCTTGATAGATGTGTTTCCATTGTCTTCCTACTTCTATAGAGTCTAGTTAAAAGTTAGTGTTTTTGTATGGTTGTTCCACTTTATGTAATACATTTTTAATACTAAAAAGTATTGATTACTGATGCAGGGATTTGTGGTGCTTCATCTACTTACTAGTTGATAGACATCTGGGTTGTTTTTGATTTATGCCAGTTATGATTAATGTTTTCATGCCTTGCAACACAACATCCATTCTGTAGTGGATTGACCAAGGAGTAATGTTGACTTTCAAGCCTTCTTATTTAAGAAATACATTTTGCAAGACTATAGCTGCCATAGATAGTGGTTCCTTTGAAGGATTTAGGTAAAGTAAATTGAAAATCTTCTAGCAAAAACTTACCATTCTATATGCTATTAAAAACATTTGCAAATCATGGGAGGTGAAAATATCAACATTAACGGGTGTTTTGAGGAAGCTGATTTTGACCCTCATGGATGATTTTTAAGTGTTCAAGACTTCAGTGGAGTAAGCAACCGCAACTGTAAAAGAGCTAGCAAACTTCTCTTAGAAGTTACACAGGTTTGGTCTTTACAATGAAGTCTGTGATAGATTTTATCAAATGCTTGTTGTATGTAGGTTGTGTGGTAAGATTGAGGCTTTTTTTTGTTTTGTTTTCAAATGCACCTGTTGTGGAAATAGCAAGAGAACCAGAATTAGACAAGAAGCCTGAAGATGTCACTGAATTGCTGCAATAAATAAAACACAAATGGATGATGTGTTTCTTATGGAAGAATAAAAAGAGTTGTTTCTTGAGATAGAATCTATTTCTGGTGAAGATGCTATGAACATTGTGGACATGACAAAAGAAGATTTAGAATATTAGATACACTTAGTTGACAAAGCAGCAGTAGGGTTTGACAGGATTAATTTTAATATTGAAAGAAGTTATACTGTGGGTACAATGCTATCAAATAGCTTTGCAAACTACAGAGAATACTTTTGTGAAAGGAAGGGTCAACCAATACACAAACCTTAACATTGTCTTATTTTAACAAATTTCCATATCCACCCCAGCTTTTAGTAACCATTACTCTGATCAGTCAGCAGCCATCAACACTGAGGCAAGACTTTCCACAAGCAAAAATATAACTGACTGAAGCTCAGATGATGGTTATAGCACATTTATCAATAAAATATTTTAAAATTAAGAAATATACATATTTTAGACATAATGCTATTGCACACCTAATAGACTACTGTCTAGGGCAAACATAACTTTTATATGCACTGGAAAAACCACAAAATTTGAATGACTCCATTTGTTGTAATACTCATTTTGTTGAAGTTGTTGGAAACCAAACCCACAATATCTCTGAGGCAGTGTCTTTCTAGGATTAGGATATTTTAATACAGATATAGTCCTCTAATTTATCCTTTTTTAATGAGTCATGCTTTTACTTAACTGTCTGAGAAATCTTGACTAATCTCATTGTTGTGAAGATTTTCTTTTAGAAGTTATACAGAGTTAGTCTTTCCAATAAAATCTGTCATATTTTATCAAACTTCTGTTGTATATAGGTTATGTGGTAAGCACAGAAACTTTTTCAAATCTGATATCTAGGGCCTAGCATAGAAAAAAAAAAAAAAAAAAAGAATGAACATAGATGAGAAACTAACATTTTCTATATTCTGTAAAACAAGATTGCGGCAAATATACTTACTCTTATTTATGATGGATATCAACGGATATAGCATCTGAGTTGGACAGTTTTCTTTATTTTACCAGTTCAGAGATGTTTTTCCAATGTCTTTTTACTTCTGTAGATTCTAGTTAAAAGTTTGTGTTTTTGTATGGTTGTTCCACTTTATGTAATAACTTTTTAATACTAAAAAGTATTGATTACTGATGCAGGGATTTGTAGTGCTTCCTCTGTTTACTAGTTGATAGACATCTGGGTTGTTTTTGATTTATGCCAATTATGAATAAAGCTGCTACAAATACTCATGGAGAAATTTCTATGTGAACATAATATATATCCAAATTTTTCTTGGAGTGGTGTTCTGGTTCTATGTAGTATTATGTTGGACTTACGAGAAAAGTACTACATTGGCAGTAACATTTTACATTCCCACCAGCAATGAAAGAGATTTTCAATTATTTCAAATTATTGCCAATACTTGATGATATGGTTTGGCTGTGTCTATATGCAAATCTCATCTTGAATTGTAGCTCCCACAATTTCCATGTAATATGGTTTGGCTCTGTATCCTCACCCAAATCTCATCTTGTAACTCCCGTAATTCCCACCTGTTGTGGGAGGGACTTGGGAGATGATTAAATAATGGCAAGGAGTCTTTCTCATGCTGCTCTCATGATAGTGAATGGGTCTCACCAGATCTGGTCCTTTTAAAAATGGTAGTTTCTCTGCACAAGCCCTCTCTGACTCCTGCCATCCACGTAAGATGTGACTTGCTCCTCCTTGCCTTCTGCCATGATTGTCAGGCCTCCCCAGCCATGTGGAACTGTAAGTCCATTAAACCTCTTTCTTTTGTAAATTGCCCAGTCTTGAGTATGTCTTTATTAGCAGTGTTAAAATGGACTAATGTAGTAAATTGGTACTAGTAGAGTGGGACGCTGATGAAAATATACCCAAAAATGTCAAAGCAACTTTGGAACTGGGTAACAGGCAGAGGTTGGAACAGTTTGGAGGGCACAGAAGAAGACAAGAAAATGTGGAAAAGTTTGGAACTTCTTAGAAACTTGCTGAATGACTTTGACTAAAATGCCGATGGTGATATGGACAATAAAATCCAGGCTGAGGTGCTCTCAGATAGAAATGAGGCACTTGTTGGAAACTGCAGCAAAGGTGACTCTTGTTATGTTTTAGAAAAGAGACTGGTGGCATTTTGCCCATGCCCCAGAGATTTGTGGAACTTTGAACTTGAGAGAGATGATTTAGGACTTAGGGTATCTGGTGGAAGAAATTTCTAAGCAGCAAAGCATTCAAGAGGTAAATTGAGTGCTATTAAAGACATCAGTTTGGTAAGTAAAGCAGAGCATAAAAGTTTGAAAAATTTGCAGCCTGACAATGTGATAGAAAATAAAAACCCATTTTCTAAGGAGAAATTAAACCTGGGTACATAAATTTGCATAAGTAAGGAGGAGTTGAATGTTAATTCATAAGACAATGGGGTAAATTTCTCCAGGGCATTTCAGAGGTCTTCACGGCAACCCCTTCCATCACAGGCATGGAGATTTGGGAATAAAAAAGTGGTTATGTGAGCCAGGCCCAGAGTCCATCTGCTGTATGCCATCTAGGGACTTGGTCCCCTGCATCCCAGCCACTCCAGCTGTGAGTAAAAGGGGCCAAGGTATAGCATGGGCTGTTGCTTCTGAGGGTGCAAGGCTCAAGCCTTGGCAGCTTCCACATGGTGTTGAGCCTGCTGGAGCACAGAAGTCAAGAATTTAGGTTTGGGAACCTTAGCCTGTATTTCAGAAGATGTATGGATACGCCTGGATGCCCAGGCAAAAGTCTGCTACAGGGGTGGGGCTCTCATGGAGAACGTCTGCTAGGGCAGTGTGGAAAGGAAATGTAGGGCTGGAGCCCCCATAAAGAGTTCCCACTAGGGCACTGCCTAGTGAAGCTGTGAGAAGAGGGCCACTGTCCTCCAGACCCCAGAATGGTAGATCCACCAACAGCTTGCATTATGCACCCGGAAAAGCTCCAGACACTCAAGGCAAGCCTATGAAAACAGCCGGGAGGGAGGTTGTACCGTGCAAAGCCATAGAGGCAGAGCTGCCCAAGACTAGCGGAACCTACCTGTTGCATCACTGTGACATGGATGTTAGACATGGAGTCAAAGGAGATCATTTTGGAGCTTTAAGATTTGACTGCCCGGATTGATTTCAGACTTGCATGGGGCCTGTATCTGCTTTGTTTTGGCCAATTTCTCTCATTTGGAATGGCTATCTACCCAATGCCTATACTCCCATTGTATCTAGAAAGTAACTAATTTTCTTTTGATTTTACAGGCTCATAGGCAGAAGTGATTTGCCTTGTCTTAGATGAGTCTTTGGACTGTGGACTTTTGAGTTAATACTGAAATGCATTGAGAATTTGGGGGACTGTTGGGAAGGCATGATTGCTCTTGAGATGTGAAGATATGAGATTTGGGAGGGGTCAGGGGTGGAATGATATGGTTTGGCTCTTTGTTTCCATTCAAATCTCATCCTGTAGTTCCCATAATTCCCACCTATTGGGGGAGGGCCCTAGTGGGAGATGGTTGAATCATGGGGATGGGTCTTTCTCGTGCTATTTTGGTGATAGTGAATGGTTATTACAAGTTACAATGATTTTAAAACAGGAGTTTCTCTGCCCAAGCCATCTCTTTGCCTTCTGCCATCCATGTAAGGTATGATTTGTTCCTCCTTGCCTTCTGCCATGATTATGAGGTCTCCCCAGCCATGTGAAACTGTAAATCAATTAAACCTCATTCTTTTGTAAATTGCCCAGTCCTGGGTATGCCTTTATCAGCAGCATGAAAACGGACTGATATACCACATGTCATGGGAGGGACATAGTGTGAGGTAACTGAATCATGGGGGTGGGCCTTCCCACTCCCATGTTGTTCTCATGACAGTGAATAAGTCTTACGAAATCTGGGAGTTTTATAAAGAGGAGTTCCCCTGCACAAGCTCTCTCTCAATTGCCACCATTCATATAAGACTTGACTTTACTCCTCCTTGCATTCCTCCGTGATTGTAAGGCATCCCTAGCCATATGAAACTGTGAATCCATCTTTTCCTTGATGAATTACCTGGTCTTGGGTATGTCTTTATTAGTAGTGTGAGAACAGATGAATATAGTAAATTGAAACCTGTAGAGTGGGTGATGCTCAAAAAATATCTGAAAAATGTGGAAGCAGCTTTGGAACTGGGTAACAGGCACGGATTGGACAGTTAGGAGTGCTCAGAAGAAGACATAAAAACGTAGTAAAGTTTGGAATTGCCTAGAGACTTGTGAATTGCTTTGACCAAAATGCTGATAATGATATGGACAATAAAATCCAAACTGTGGTGGTCTCAGATGGAGATGAGGCACTTGTTGGGAACAGGAGTAAAGATTACTCTTGCTATGTAACAAAGATACTGGTGACATTTTACTCCTGCACTAAAAATTTCTGGAACTTTGAACTTGAAATGTATGATCTAGGGTGTCTGGTGGAAGAAATGTCTAAGCAGCAAAGCATTCAAAAGGTGACTTGGGTGCTGTCAAAGACATTTCATTTTAAAAGAGAAACAGCATAAAATTTCAGGAAATTTGCAGCCTGACAATGTGATAGAAAAGAAAAAAAAAAAAAATTTTTTTCTAAGGAGAAATTGAAGCCAGCTGAGGATATTTGAATAAGTAACAAGGAGCCAAACAGTTGCCAAGACAATGGGAAAAATGTCTCCAGAGTATGTCAAATACCTTTGTGGCAGCCCATCCCATCACAGATACAGAGGCCTAGAAGGAAAAAATGGTTTTGTGGACCAGACACAGGACACCCCTGCTTTATGCAGCCTCGGGATTTGGTGACCTGCTTCCCAGCCTCTCTCACTATGACTATAAAGGCCAATGTACATCTCAGCCTATGGCTTCTAAGGGTGCAAATCCCAAGCCTTGGAAGCTTCCACATGACATTGAGCTTGCAGGTACCCAGAAATTAAGAATTGAGGTTTTGGAATCTCCGCCTAGATTTCAGAGGATATATGAATATAACTTGAAACTAGATACTGTGAGTTCTTTAGATGTGCTATTCTTTTTGAAAATCGTTTTGGTTATTCTAGGTTTTGGTATGTCCTTCTACATTTAAAAATCAATCTTTCAATTTGTTAGAAATTGCCTGATGAGATTTAAAAACAGTATGTGTTACATCTTTAATTGGAATGCTATTTTAAGTAGTGTTGTCTCTTCTGCTTTCTTTCTTCCTTTCCTTCTCTCTCTCTTTCTTTATTTTATTCTTTTGTTTTCTTTACTTTATTAATCTGTTTAAATTTGGGTTATTTATCTCTATATCTTATAACCTAGCAACACATGTATTTATTTATTTTGTTGCTCAAAATAAATCTCTATGGCTTATAATCTAATAATACAAGTATTTATTTTGTTTCTCAAACTTCTGAGCTTTAGTTGTTAGGAACTTTTTCAAATTGTCTTCATTGTTCTTTCTACAAGACCTCATTCTTTCTACAAGATCTCTTTCTTCAAACTGTCTTTGTTGTTCTTTCTACAAGACCTCATTATTTTCTGAGTATTTTCTTATTTTCTGGCATCATAAGTTTTTTTGTATGTAAATCATATTTTCTTGCTTTATTCCTATTATCATCCAAACAATCCTACTTTTTTTTTTTTTTTTTTTTGCTGGAGAATGATGTGAAGAAAGCACAATCTAGTCACTAGGTATATTCATTGCTACGAGGGATCATTGCTTCTGTTTCCTGTGAATGGACCAAGTTAAGATTCTTACCTGTCTCTCTCACCCAAAGTGACACCTTGAGAATTCTTTAATCTATTTTCTTTACCTGCACATCCTTTTGTTCTGTTTTCTAAAAGATAAAAGAATGTATGTATTTTTCCTATCAAAAGAGGAGCTTGTCATGTTTTGGAATCTAGTATACTTGGTTTATTTGTGATTTCAGTTCTCTGATATATATTTATAGATTATGTGTTTTTCTCATTACTGGGGAGGAGAACAATGTTCTATTTTGCTACACATTTCCCAAGTTAGTAGCCAAAATTTGGAAAATTTATAGCCTTTATTTAAAAAAAAAATTTGTTTTACTCATCTCTCTTCATCTGGAAATCCAATAATTGTTATGTTTTTCTGTCTGATGTTGTCCCATAGATAGAGTCTCTGTTTTTTTTCTGCATAATTTTTCTCTCTTTGTTTCTGTTCGAATATTTTATGTTATGCCTTTAAGTTCACTAATCATTTAGAAATGATCTTTACAATATCTAACTTACAGTTAAGGTCATACAGCTAATTTTTCATTTGAGATATAATATTTTTCACTTTAAATTATCTCTTGATTTCTTTTAAAATTTTTTTATTTGATTGCTTATCATGTTTACGTTTTATCTTAAATCCTTGAACATATTTATGCTAGTTATTTTGATGTCCTCATCTCATAATTCTAGTACCTCTGCCATTTCTGAGTCTGTTTATATTGATTATGTTTATCCAAGTGTCATCATTTTCTGTGTCTTTGTCTATTTTTCCTTTTTGGACACCAGAAATAATAATGTTGGTGAGTGTTTGAATTTTATCATCAATTTGTAAAAAGTGTTGGCATTTTTATTCATAGGTTGTTACTTTCATCTGTAAGTAACAACAGATGAGCTTAGTGATTTTGAGTCTTATTTTTCAGGTTCATCAAGGTGATACTCAACTACAGACACCGGGACACGTCAAAGATTTATTGAGCTCTTTATTTGTCTATATCCCATTCCTTCCATGTTTTGATCCACAAATTCTATCTGCTTCAGCTTCCCCAACTTCTTTATTGGTTTTATTACTTCAATGTGAATACTATGCTCTGCTTAAATTCCTCCCGCTTTGTGATGCAGTCCAGCAACTGCCTTAAAGTACAAAGTCTGGACAATCGATGTGCCTTTACATTTCCCTTTCCTCTGTTTCATGGCTCATAGTCCAGTCCTGTTTCTCATTGAATATCTGATAATTGTTGTTCAGGTTTATAGTTCTTCATTTCCCATGTCAGTTATTCCATTATGGGTAAAGTTGAGGTCCTTATAGCTTTTTTGAAAATCAGTCCCTTTTGCTATTAGTGATTACACAGTCTAAATTGAAAAAAGAAATACATTTTCTCTATACTTCTTTTCCATCTGTATATTAAGGAAGACTTGTACAGTTCTTCGTCAGGTGGAATATCTTTCTTATGAAATTATGTTATAATGTATATTTATGTTTTATATAGACATATATTCAATACCTGAAACAAAGTGATCCTCTTATGTTCTACTAGTTTAAGAGTGAATTAGGTATTTTTTGTGGATGGATAAATAAGAATCTTTGTTTTTCAAAACTAATTCGATATGGCAAAAGATTACCATATTTTGCTTATATAAACAGATATTTTAAAAATACATGGTAAAAACTACATTCAACTTTTTTCTTCACATGCAGGGTAATGCCAAATTTAAAGCAAAGGTTGACGAAATACAAATATTTAAATATGAGTAAAGTACTTTTACTTACTATTTTAAATATGATTGTAAACAGTTTCTTTCCTGCTCCATACTCTTCATAGGTTTTAATCTCTTATTCTAGCTTATCTCAGACTACAAATCAGATAATTAAAGAAAAGTTTCTAATAAGAACTCTACATCTCTATTACCCTGTGAGTGCTAACTATTCCCTCTCATAATTCTCAGCATCATACCAGGTTTATTGTCTGGAGTGCCAAGTCCAGGGTATAATTTCTACCCCAAGGTTCTAACCCACCTTTCCCAAAATAAGGTCTTGTCAAGCCAAACACTTCCACTTAGTTAAAAAAAAGAAAACTTCCGCAAAAATTTCCTAGTTTTTAAAGGACTCGAGATTAAACGAATAATAATAAAATATAATATTTTAAGAAGTAACGTCGATTTCTTAATATTGAATAAACTGTGATCTAGAAATACTCATTATTTATGCAAATCAATTATTGTGAATCATGAAAGGAAGCAGCTTTATCATGACAGAAAACTATTACTGGTGCAGAGTGCCCAGGTTTTTGGTGCTTTGAATAAAGAATTGGACAAAATACACAAACAAAGCAAGAAAAGAATAAAGCAACAAAAGCAGAGATTTAACTGAAAATGAAAGCACATTCCACAGGGTGGGAACGGGCCAGGGCAGACGGCTCAAGGACATAGTTACAGAATTTTCTGGGGTTTGAATACCCTCTAGAGGTTTCCCTTTGCTTACTTGGTGTATACCCTACGTAAATGAAGTACTGTCTCGTGATCAGTCTGACCGGTTGCATATACTGACCAATCAGAGGCTAAAGTTACAAAGTTATACTCCTATGCAAAGAAAGGCTTGACTCATGAAAAGCCCTGATTGGTTGCAGGAAGGAACCAATCAGAGGCACTTTCAGTTTTTCATCTGCCACACAGAAAAGGAGGAGAAGTTGCAAACCGAGTAGCCTCTGGTACTTTTGTTACTTGGGCATGGAAATTTGGGGTTTTCCTTTTGATTTAGTTCTAGGAAGTCAGTCTGAATTGGCCTTGGGTTCCCTGACTCCAGACCCTATTCTCTTGCCTCAAAAGTGTTTCTGTTTCTTTCTTGGTTTAACGGGTAGGGTTTTTTGTCTGTTTGTTTGTTTTGTTTGTTTTCTCTTTAGACCTTTGATAAAGGCATGCCCTAGTGCTAAAAGCAAGAGGTTACAGAATTACTAATGTTATTGGGATGTATGTCTCTGGGAGTAATTTTTATTCAGTAAGCAAGGGTGAGGCATTAGTGCTGCTGGAGGCAAATGGGCCTCAGTGTACATCCAGAGTGCTGTCTAGTGCAGAAATGCAAAAGCATTAGAAAGACTGAAAAGTGGTGATTAACTGAAATTACATTCTCCTCATCTTTGCCTAAATATCCCAGGGCCTGAATATTAGAGAAACCAAGAGCGTGGGATAGACTGTGAGGAAAGAAGCACTCTCAGCTGTTACCTTTGGAAAGATGAGCTGCTACAACTTTTCTGGAAAGTTTCTGGCCTGTCACTTAGCTCAGAAAGAGTAACTTTTTTGGAAATTAATTTATGATAAACAGTAAATAATTATATGTGTGTGTATATATATATGCACACATACACACACGATGATATTGATCATAAGATTTATTGTAGTGACAAAGCCACAGTTAAAAAACTTGGTTTTGAAATATTATATAACACTTAAAATAACTATCTATCTCTCTAGAGTTCTCTTTCATCTCTCTGTATCTCTATTCACTTGTCTATCTGTATATCAATTCACCGTCTCTTTATCCATCTGTCTATTAAAATAGGAGAGAAATATTCATACCATGGAGTTAATTTAAAAATAAGTTTCAAGCCGGTGGCAGTAGCTCACACCTGTAATCTCAGCACTTTGGGAGGCCGAGGAAGGCGAATCACCTGAGGTTGGGAGTTCGAGACCAGCCTGCCCACTGAGAAATCCCATCTCTACTAAAAATACAAAATTAGCTGGGCGTGATAGCACATGCCTGTAATCCCAGCTACTCAGGAGGCTGAGGCAGGAGAATTGCTAGAACTAGGTAGGCGGAGGTTGCGGTGAGCCAAGACTGTGCCATTACACTCCAGCCCGGGCAACAAAAGTGAAACTCTGTCTCAAAAATCAACCAAACAAACAAAAAACAAAAAAAGTTTCAAAATTATACACTTAATATGACTAGATTTATGCTCCTTTCTTTCCAAAAGAAACCTCATAATAATGACAATACTCCAAGGATGTATAATTATTCTTTTACATGTGCATAAATTATATTGTAGAAAGACACAAAGCAATATGCTAATATTACTTATTTAAAAGTGGAGGAAAAGAGGAGACTTAGGTGACATCACTGAACCTTTTCTATGTATTAATTTGAATTGGTTTCCTATTTACACTGACATTCTTTTATTTTATATGTATAGAAAAATGATAAAAATAAAATAATATTGGTGTATAGATATGATATAGTTTCAAACTGCATCATGTGGAGATTCATAAAAAATGTTTTGGAATATTAAAACTTGGAGAAATGTTTACTTATAGTTTTAATTGATTTTCAGCCATGGTTTTTCAATTTTGAATGCTATAACACTGCTGATTAAGAGTTATGAAAGTTATCTATAAGTACTTCCCTTAATGAATACTTGCCAAAATATGTTATTTGCTATCCTGAACTTAGGTGTTATAGATTGGTTTCACAATTAAAAATAATTTTCTTCTCAGTTCTGTAAAAGTTACTTATTAATATGAGTGCATTTCAAGTTCATGTAATTAAATAAATTATGTTTTATGTAAAATAAATATAGGTGTATGTATACCTGTAACATGAAACTATATACAGTGAGTTGAATTGGAATTAAGAATCAAATGTAATAGAAAATTACTTAATTCAGTAGAACTGGGATTATAGGTATAAGCCACCATGCGTAGAGCCACCACTCTAAAATATTAATTAAATAAATAACATTATTACTCCTTTGATATGAATAATGTTAGTAGGTAATAAAGATAATATTAATGGAATTTTAAGACTGTACTAACCATCTAGAAGGAGCCATATATTAAGTACATAAAAGTATGCATTGAATAAAATTGTCTTGCATAGAAGGTTGTAATATTTGGAAATGATAGTATCAAAGAATATCAGAGTACATATTATTGCTTTAAAGATCTTGGGCAAAATTTCTGCCTGAACAGATTATGTAAAAATGGCAGAATTGAACTGCATCAAATCATCATTTTCTTTCAGTATTCAAATAAATGAACATTAAAAATAAAATCCTTGAAAAACTGTTGCAAAACTAATGATTCTAGAAACTGGAAAAGCTGCCAAGAGTATTGGCATTCATTATTCTTATTGAAGCCTATAAGCCCAAGAGGTTACAGGATGGGCAAATAGAAGCCAGAAATTCTTAATATGAGCCTCAAAAATGAAGAAAAAATTCTGAAGCAGTATCTTTACCTACACATATTATAATTGGTGCGTTCTGGAAAGTACTGCCCACAAGAAAGGAGTGGAGCAGCTTAAGATGCACTGAATTTTTGTTCCTGATTATTTCTTCCCTTCACTGTAAGAGAAGCATACAAGTCTTCCAATTGGCACTTGCAGCACTTCCTCACGGGTAGCATGTGAATGTCTTCTCCAATATTAAGCCCAAAGGTGTGACTTGCTTGGGTTACTAAAATAGGAGTAAAGGCACCAGCGTCTAAATTCTAAGCAGCTTTATGCAGCATTGCATGCGTCTACTAATTTGCTCTAATAGAAGTGTGAATTTCAAATTACATAATAAATTGGGAATCTAATCTGTAGCAGAAAAGTAATAACAGGTACTCACGTCTAATATATTTATTCATTCTTTCATTCAAAAATCATTAATTAAGAACTTACAGTGCACTAGTTTCTATGTCAGCTATTGAGGACACAGTGTGAGGGCATTTAACATCACTGCAGAAACCAAAGCAGAGCTCAGGTATTCTAACAAAGGCTACACACTGCCTCACCCAAGTATCTCCTTTCCTGTCATGCTTTCAGGCTACCAAAATGTGGTTAGCAGAGAAAATCACTAGTTTTAAATAGTAATGAGGCAGAGAAAATAAGCAATACAGACATGATAAGAACATGGTCAAGACTGTCAAAGACAGAAGGAAGGAAAGATCTTGACAAAGCTATCCAACAAAAAAAATGTAAAAAGAAATGGAAAGGTAGCTCTGCAAACTAATTTATGAAAATAAAAGCAAGAATTATCCTATGAACAATGTAGATTAGTATGAATCTGACACAGAACAAATGACTTAAAAATTGAAAATATTGTAATATTATTTTTAATTTAAGAAAACAATATCTATAAGACACAATGTAAAAGAAAAAAGAATGAAAATGTAGCTTGGAGACCTAAGTAATTAGATCAAGGACCAAAAGAACCTCTGAGAAAATAAGAAAATTAGTTCAACATAGCAAGAAACAGTAAACAAGGCAGAAATAATGCAATCACATAGGCTCTTTATGATCATTTATAATATAGAGAAACATTATAGAAATTCAAGTTGGAGGGAATAATTATTTTTGTCATCAAATAGTGGAAAAAACCTTGCAGGAAGGGAAGACAGTCGGCATAGCCTCAGACTTCTTTCTACCATCACTTAAATGCTTGCAAACACATCAATGATGATTGGAAAGCTCTAAATAATGGAAAGTATAACCTAAGAATATTACACTCAACTTACATGTTTTCCAAGCATAAAATAAACAGCCTGTGTGAAATATAAAAGAACTCAGGTATGACAACACAGAAGCCATCCATGATATATCTACTTAAAGACAAAAATCTAATCAATTAGAAAATAAGTAAAGAATTCAAGAAGAGAAAAGCATCCATCCATATCTGAATCAATTTAAAACAAAACTAGTATAAATATTTACCTAATATATTAAAAATGTCATGCTAAAATGTTATAGTAATAAATTTACTAACAAAAATTTTATAAAGGAAAGGAAAATTTAGAAGACATTTAAGAATGCTAATGACTTAGTCAAATGATGTTTTGTAATTTAAAGCAAAGTTAAAAATTATGAAAGGATTCCAGCCTTAATGTGTTCCATAGTTACTTTTCTTATCCTTAGTCTGATCTTTTGAGATAATGTTTGGGTGTGAAAACTTTTAAATGAAACACGTCTACAATTTGTCATGTTAACTTCACTTTATTTTTTGATGTTAGATTAAAGACTAATAAATTTCCTTAATATAACTTAGGAATTTTGAACTATTTTAATAAAAATGTATATAGATAAATATATTTGTATCATTTGATTAATATGTATGCATAGGATATACCAGGGATGATATTATTAATAATTAACCATGGAATATTAGCAAGTTAATACAACAGTGTATGAAAAGAATTGCATGTCATCAACAAGAGGGATTTATTTAAGGTATGTAACAGTGGATCAACATTTGAAAATCAAATAATGTAATTGACCATATGAACAAGATTAGAAAGAAATCCATATTATCATAAAACATTTCACAAAATAAATATCTAGGAGTACATACTGATGTAAGTAAATGAATCAAGTTGGGTTCATTTCCAGGATGCAAGGTTGATTCAACATATGCAAATAATTAAATGTGATTCATCACTTAACTGGAACTAAGGGCAAAAGCCACATGAGTATTTCAATACATGTAGAAAAGGCCTTTGATAAAATTCCACACTCATTCATGTTAAAACTTTCAATAAACTAGGCATTGAAGGAATATGCCTCAATATAATAAGAGGCATATGTGACAAACCCACAACTAATATCATACTGAATGGGCAAAAGCTGAAACCATTCCCCCTGAAAACCCACACAAAACAAGGATGCTGTCTCTCATCACTCCTGTTCAACATAGTGTTGGAAGCTCTGCCCAGGGCAATCAGGCAAGAGAAAGAAATAAAAGATATTCAAATAGGAAAAGAAGAAGTCAGATTATTTTTATTTGCAGATGACATGATCCTATATCTAGAAAACCCCATTGTCTCAACCGAAAAGCTTCTTAAACTGATAAGCAACTTCAGCAAAGTCTCAGGATATAAAATCCATGTGCAAAAATTGCTAGCATTCCTATACACCAACAACAGGAAAGCAAAGAGCCAAATCATGAATGAACTCCCATTCACAATTGCTGCAAAGAAAATAAAATACCTAGGAATACAGCTAACAAGGGAAGTAAATGACCCCTTCAAGGAGAACTACAGACTACTGCTCAAAGAAATAAGAGAGGACACAAATGGAGAAAGATTTCATGCTCATGGATAGGAAGAATCAATATCATGAAAATGGACATATCGCTGGGCGCGGTGGCTCAAGCCTGTAATCCCAGCACTTTGGGAGGCCGAGATGGGCGGATCACGAGGTCAGGAGATCGAGACGATCCTGGCTAACACGGTGAAACCCCGTCTCTACTAAAAAATACAAAAAACAAACAAACAAACAAACAAACAAAACTAGCCGGGCGACGTGGCGGGCGCCTGTAGTCCAGCCACTCGGGAGGCTGAGGCAGGAGAATGGTGTAAACCCGGGAGGCGGAGCTTGCAGTGAGCTGAGATCCGACCACTGCACTCCAGCCTGGGCGGCAGAGGGAGACTCCATCTCAAAAAAAAAAAAAAAAAAAAAAAATAAAAAGAAATGGCCATATTGCACAAAGTAATTTATAGATTCAATATTATCCCCATTAAACTACCATTGACATTCTTCACAGAATTAGAAAAAAACATTTTAAAGTTCGTATAGAACCATAAAAGGGCCTGACTAGCCAAGTCAATCCTAAGCAAAAAGAACAAAGGAGGTATCACATTACCTGTCTTCAAACTATACAAGGCTACAGTAACCAAAACATCACGGTACCTGTACAAAAGCAGACACATCAGCCAAGGAACAGAATAGAGAACTCAGAAACAAGACTGCACACCTAAACCAACTGATTTTCAACAAACCTGACAATGGGGGAAAAGATTCCCTATTTAATAAATGGTGCTGGGAAGGCTGGCCAGCCATATGCAGAAAACTGAAATTGACTGGACCTCTTCCTTAAGCCATATGAAAAAATTAACTCAAGATGGATTAAACAGCTCAAAGTAAAACCCCAAACTATAAAGGCACTAGAGGAAGATCTAAGCAATATCATTCAAGACATAGGCACAGGCAAAGATATCATAACAAACATGCCAAAAGCAATTGCAGCAAAAGCCAAAATTGACAAAAGGGATCTAATTAAACTAAAGAGCTTCTGCACAGCCAAAGAAACTATCATCAGAGTGAACTGAAAGCCTACAGAATGGAAGACAATTTTTGCAATCTATCCGTCTGATAGAGGTCTAATATCTAGAGTCTACAAGGAACTTAAACAAATTTACAAGAAAAAAAAAAAACATTAAAAAGTGGGCAAAGGACATGAACAGACACCTCTCAAAAGAAGACATACATGAGGCCAAAAAAATATGAAAAAATCTCAACACTGATCATTACAGAAATGCAAATCAAAACCATAATGAGATACTATTTCACACCAGTCAGAATGGCTGTCATTAAAAAGTCAAAAAACAACAGATGCTGGTGAGGTTGTGGAGAAAAAAATCATGCTTTTACACTGTTGGTGGGAGGGTAAATTATTTCAACTATTGTGGAAGACAGTGTGGTGGTTCCTCAAAGATCTAGAGGTGGAAATACCATTTAACCCAGCAATACTCTACTGAGTATATACCCAAAGGAATATATGTTATTCAATTATAAAGATACCTTCATGTGTCTGTCCATTGCAGCACTGTTCACAATAGCAAAAACATGGAAGTAACCTAAATGTCCATCAATGATAGACTGGATAAATAAAATGTTCTACATATACACCATGTAATACTAAGCAGCCCTAAAAAGGAACGAGATCATGTCCTTTGCAGAGACATGGATAAAGCTGGAAACCATTATCCTTAGCAACCTAATGCAGGAAAAGAAAACCAAACAACACGTGGTCTCACTTATAAATGGGAGCTGTATGATGAGAACACACTGGACACATGGGGGTGGGGAACAGCACACATTGGGCACCAGTGGGAAGGGTGGGGGAAGGGAGAGCATCAGGAAAAATAGCTAATGGATACTGGGCTTAATACATAGTTGATGGGATGATCTGTGCAGCAAACCACCATGGCACATGTTTACCTATGTAAGTACCCTGCACATATACCTCCGAACTAAAATTAAAAGTTGAAGGAAAAAAATATATAAAGAATAGAAAAATCTCTGCAGGAAAATTTCAAATAAATTATGTCCATACTATGCCTTTTAGTAGTTGGAGCAGAGCTCCCTGTTCCTTAAGTGTAGGCTATCCATAGTGACTTTCTTCCAAGGATTATAGTACAAAAAGGGGTAAATCAGTAACTTCATGGAGAAACCCAGCAAACACTACCTCAGCAAAGTTATCAACATCAACATTAATAGTGATAATTAATGTTCATAGTGTATGTTCTTAATATGATGCATGAAAGTGACACTTTTTCTCTGTGACTTTCTTGCAAAAACATAACCCTAGCATAATCATGAGAAACACATTGCACAATTCCCAATAAAAAATATGTATGAAATATTTGGCTAGCATTTTTCAAAGCTGTCAAGGTTATTAAAAGCAAAGAAAACTTGAGAAATTGTTATAGCCAAGAGGAGCCTAAGGGGCCATGGCACTTAAATGTAATGTGGTAACCTAGATGGGACCCTGGAACAGAAGAACATTAGTTAAAAGCTAAAGACATCTGAATAAAGTACAGGGTTGAGTTAATAATACTGTATTAATATTCATTTATTAAACATAACAAATGTATTATAGTAATGTAGTGGGGGACACTGAATGTGAGGTATATGGGAAATCTGCGCTATTTTCACAATATTTCTGTAAGTCTAAAATTGCTAAGCAATAAAATCTATTTAAAGGAAATTAATGATGAGTAGAGCTAGGTGGTGGATTCGGGGAAATGCATCTCCATTATTGCTTTGATAAGAGAATTTAAACTTAATATAAAAATAATGGTGTTTAAAAAGTTAAAACATTTCAAAAATTATAGATAATTTCATGATATTGGGTGCCTCTGTTCTCCTGAGTCTGTTTTACATTACTATAATTTATTTTTTGTTGTAGTATATGAAACTTTTAAGTATGTTTTATGCTGCTGTATTTTTTCAATAAAATGAGAAAGCATTTTTGGAAAAAGGCATGATGTACTGACACAAATGCATTATTTCTTTCTCTCATTTGTGCAATATTGACTGAACATTTTCTTTTATATCCTTAGCTCTAGATGTTGAGAATTTAAATGACGAGAAAACAAAGAGTCCAAAAGATAATGAAAAGAAAATTATTGCCCTTTCATGACAAACCTACCAGACTTCTTCTCATTATACATCCATCTAACCCTTTTTAAACTTAGTCATAATCTTACTTATAATTTTATTATCTAAAGAGTTTTTTTAATAATACAACAGAGTGTACCTAATATATGCATACATATTCACATACACATACATACCAGGATTTCTGAAGGTTCAGATATCCCAGCCTTTGTATGTAACTACATTGACATATTGTCTTCAAATTGTCTATTCTTCCAAAACAATCTATCTGCTTAAACTCTAAATCAACTTTAGTATTACTAGCAATAACTTTAAGTCTTCATGTTATCAAATATTGGCATTATTTTTGTCTAATCATCAGTCTGACATATAGAAGTGCTGGGCCTTTTGTAAGTGAGAATATTTCTAATGGCATATAATTCATACTTAAAGCAATGCTGTTTTAAGTAAAAGAGTGTATTATATAATGTAAGTTGATTAAAAAGATAAGGTTTCTGTAAAAGGTTATCTTGTCTTAGGTATTTTTCAGCTCATAAATCAGCCTGTTTGTGATCAAAGTTGTTTCTTATAAGTAGAAAGAAACAGGTTTCATAAATCTTGCACTGGAGTGTGGTGCATAAAAATAGAGAAAATAAATATGTGCATCAACAGGGAGAGTCCTATACGCAGACATCTAGCCAAGAAACAAGAATTTTCTTTTTGTCATGCTTCACTTCGACATAATTGCACAGAACTTATAATTTTCTCTCTCACACACAGAAGCACACACATACACAAGCTGTTATGGACTGAATGTTTATGATCTTGCTCCCCCAAATTCTTATGTTAAAGTCCTCACACCCATATGTGATGATATTTGCAGGTAGAACCTTTGGGAGATAATTAGGTTTAAATGAGGTCATGAGAATGGGGCCCTTATGATGGGATTAGTGCGCTCATAAGAAGAGGAAGAGAGGTGAGAACGCTCTCTCTCTTTCTGCCAAGTATGTACACAGTGAGAAGGGTTGCCTTCAAGCCTAAAGAGTGCTCAGAATGAAAACTACCTTCCTGGGACCTTGATTTTGGACTTACCAGCCTCCTTAACTGTAAGAAATAATTCTCTATGTTCTAAGCTACCCAGTTTATGGTACTTTGTTATAATAGCCTGAGTTGACACACCGCTCATCAAAGTTTAACATTTTCTGGTAGTACAGAAACATACAGTATTAATTAATCTTGTGGACTAAAATACTATCTCACCATTCAACTAAGATACCTATAAATAGACGCAGAATGATACAATTCCACCATTGTAAAAATCAGGAAAGTATAACGTCGCAATCTGGTAGTATGCTCCCATGCCCAAGGCCTTAGCAATGTTATTGTGAAGAACTTACCAAGCTTCCCTTCATTACGCAGTATATTGTCCTTTAACTTCCCTCAATTTCTTCCTTTCCTACTTCCTCTCTTTCTCCCTCTCTTTCTCTGTCTCTTTCAGTCTGGTTATACAGAGTTACCTGGGAAATAGTAGGAAGGTGCTTTCAGTTTTTCTCATAGCCTATCCAATGAGTCAAAGAATCAGTCTTTGATGACATGAAAGCTAAGCAGCCAAACATATTTTGGCTGTTAGCTGATTTTTTTTTCTTCTAGGCAAGCTATTGACCTTTCAGTGCTTACAATTTTTCACATGCATTCAAAGGTGGTGATTCTCAGGAGAAAAAAAGAAAAGTTACGGAGTGCAAGAGAAATGTGTGAGTGTGTGAGTGTGTTGTGGGGGCTGCTGACAACTGCATTTATAGTACTACAATGTACAGTTCCCACAAATAAAGCACTAGAGAGAAGTAGCAGAGAGTAGGGGAAAAGGAGTTTCTGCTTGTTTTGAAAAATCTTTCCTCATGTCAGAGCTACAGGTAATCTAATAGCAGGTTCACAAGGAATGTTGCCACAATAGAAGAAAGATGTTCAAAGTAAAAATTTGAAGGAATTTATGGATTGCACTTGGAGCTCTAGTTGATAAATGGTTCTGTAAATGTAAATCGAAAAGGAAATGTGCAAGAGGACAGACAGCAAAGTAATGATGGTAAAATAGTTGTTTATTATTATTATCATTATCATTATTACAACAGCAGCAGCAACCACTAAAATTAACTACATATTGCTCAATTCCAGTTACTGTTTTCAGGACTTTACACATATTATATTACTGAATTCTCAAAAAAACTATGAAGGATTTGCTATTACTAACCTAATTTTATAGATTAGGAAACAGAGATGTAGGATGTTAAATTAATTTTTCAAGGTCACACAGCTTGTAAACAGTAGCATTTGAAATGTTCACACACTATATAAGGCTCAAAATTTGTTGCAGAGACTTTGAACTGCAGCCTCTTCCCAGATTATTAATAGTATGATTGTCACTGAAAAAAACACAGTAAAATTTAAGTAAAATTTTTATTAGGAGTTATACAACATTGCTGTGTTTGATTTAAATATAGGCTATATTCTAAACTTCAGTATTACAGTAATCCTCTATTATTTTCTAAAGATAAGCTCCTCTATTCCCTCTCACAATCTTTTATTTTAAAAGGTTCTAAAAACCACCTAAATCCTTACAATCCTAGATCTTGATTTATTTTATTTTTAAATATGGAACTGTTAATGAGCTTTCTATCCTCTGAGATTTATCTAACTTGAAATCTAAGAATGCCATAACCTTTCTGGAAGTGTTTCTAATAGATTAGCAATTACAACTAATTTAATTAAGTGAACTCATTTTTATTTTTAATGAAGTTGTTACTGTAGTAGTAATTTTCTGAATATTGTACTTCAAGTATCTAAATATAGTTTTTCCATTTGTCTAAATAATACCTTGTGTAAATTAAAACAATGCCTCTTTATTTCAATGTTTAATCTCTCATTCACAAAGATGCCAATAAATAGTTCTTTGGGTTTCCAACATTCAGAAACTGCCACAGTGTTTTCAGAGAAAAACAATCATTATATAGTTGTATTATTTTAAGTAAAAATAGAATAGTTAAAGAGGGATGTGGTAGATCACCATGATTGCTACTTTATTTTCCAATATTGAAATATTGGCTTCAATGATAACTCTGGCAACATAAAGAAGCGTTAGAAAGCAGTCAGTATATTAATTTACATGTTCTCTATATAAATGTTATACAAAACTGAAGGAAAGGAGAAAAGCATGCCTTAAATTAAAAAATAATTGGAAATAGAAAGGAGGAAGGGAAAACGTAGGGGTGTAAAGTAAAAAGTGAAAGAAAATGTATTTGTAACTTGAAAATGTTAAGCTAATACTAATTCAACTTACATGCTTTATCTGGGAAGAGGTGATTTCTCTTAAGGAAAAGAAATTAAGCAAATCTGAGTTAAAATGGAGGGTGAGACTTTCAGGATATATATATATATGACATTGTATGTGTGTGTGTGTGTGTGTGTATATATATATATATATAGCCATATCACTAAAACATATAATCATATGGAACACTAATAAACTTAGTAACACATGCTAATACATAGGAAAAGACTCAGTATGAAGACAATCCAGAAGACAGAGTTTGAAATAAAAAAAAAAGCAGGTTAAAGAGCAGAGTAACATGCTCATCCTAGACCAAAAAAAAGTTTTATAATGGGTCTAGGCATTTTCAAGGGATACAAGATGAACTGGTGATTCAAATGATGGAAACAGGGTCAATTTCCTCTGTTCGTTAAATGAAGTGACAATGGACAATGATTAAAGTATTAACTTTTGCAGAGATACCGGAAGCTGATAAATGGTGCTGAAGGTGGGACTGGGGATGGAGAACTGATTTAATTTAGTTTCCTCAGCTTCATATTTTTTAGGGGATGAAGAAAGAGGGGTTATCTTTCAAGAAAAGGCACTGATACCTAAAAAAAAGTTTCATAGTTCTTTAAATCTTTTAAAGGAAATATATTTTCTAGCACTTTTTTGCACAAGGTAAAACACTTTAGTGAACTATACATTGTTTGGAAAATTCATATGTTGTATTCAGTGTTTTTGATGATGTAAGATTGGGTCACAGCAAAAATATGCAATTTTACATTCTCTGAATATTTTCCTAGACTACAAATACCAAAATACTATATTGAAATATTATCAATATTTCATTTAACTTCAAATATGAAGACAACACTTGTAAAAAAAGGAAATGTTTGTAATTAAATCTTGAAACAAAAAACAAAAACCTTTATGAAATAGAAAAGTAAAGATCTCCAAACAAAAATACTCAAAAACTAAGAGAGAAAAAAGAAAGAAAATACAGATAACCTTCAAGGATTAGAATATCTAATAGATACATGGGAATCATAGTCTACCACTCATTAGGAAAATAAATATATTTTGATTTGCCTGAAAGTACACAAATTCTGAGTAGATGAATATCTAAGGCTATATTTCAGAAAGAAAATTTTAAAAACCCACAGAAGACAGTATAGTAGACCCTCTGGATTCATGGATTCCAAGTACTCAGATTCAACCAAGGTGACTGAAAATATTTTTTAAAACCCACACAATAAAAATTTAAAAAATATTTTTAAAAACCCACACAATAAAAAATATTTGTTTGTTCATAAATAACTTTATGAACAATGTGAAATAAACAAATATGAAACAAACTTTCAAGTAACAAATTATACATGTTACTTTCAAGTAATAATATAACAATAAAAATATAGTACAACAGCTATTTAGAAACTATTTACATTGCAGTAAGTTTTATAAGTAATCTAGAGATTATTGAAAATATGTGGAAATTGTGCATAGGTTATATGTAAATAATGAACTATTTTAAATAAATTATTTCCCAATTCACTGATTTGAGAATCAACGGGGGTCCTCGAGCCTATTTTGCATGAATTCCTAGAGACAACTGTAATGAGTTACAAGGAGAACAGGTACACAAGTAAATAAGTAAGGTATTTTTATAAGTCATATAACAATATGGATATTATAGTTATATTTGAAAGCTAATTAGTATATTTCAATTTGATATTTAAAAGTAACTTAAAAATGTTAGATGTTGATAATATAGAAATTAGCAAAGAGAAAGTTGACACTTTTAAAGAAATATTCTAGTTCACTGAAAATATATATACATAGTTCTTTTTTATTGAAATGAATGGAAAAAATCCTAAAAGTATATGTAGAACCATAAAAGTATATGAACTCTCTCATTCAAACTCGTAAAGTAAGAAAAACAAAAATGAAAGAAATTCAATCAGTGTAAGTAAGAGAAGTCAAAGAAGGAAAATGAAGGACGCATTAATGTAAAACATCAAACACAGAATGTCACATTTAAAGTAAATTCATATATTTAAATATTTAAATCAATAACTTAAATAAATAGAAATAGATTAAATACTCCTTAGAAAAGCAGAGATTCCTTTGAAACCTAATAAGTAATTCCAAATAAATGAGCAATCATGAAAAATATAAACATATGTACTCTTTAATATGCAGAGGCTCATTTGAATTGAAACAAACCAACATGGCACATGTATAACGTGTAAAAAACCTGTATGTTGTATCCATGTACCCTAGAACTTAAAGTATAATAATAATAAAAAAAAAGAGCAGATATATATTTAAGTAAATACAGAAAAATTAAATGGTAAGTCAGAATTTAGAGACACTACATATAACCAACTTTTTCAAAGGAGTTTTTCTATAACATAGAGGAAAAACAGTAACTGGTTGAAAAAAAGTAGGAATAAAAACAGGTTTTTTAATTTTTTTTCTTTTTAAGAAGGAGAAACAGCAGCATTCTGTGCACATGGATATGATCCAGTGAAAAGTGGATCATGAAAATACAGGCTCTTGGAGAACAAAACATGGAGAGCCACTACAGCGATATTTAACGTAGACAACAAGACCTGCCTACAGTTTCTGAATCAAAATATGGTGTTTTGATATAATAATTAAATCAAGAAAACAACCCTTAGAAGAGCTATGGGAATAAGGAGGCATGAGTTAGCACATAAATGTTCTAATTCATGATGGTGAATCAACAATACTCTAAAAAGTTAATTAATTAGTAAATAGACTCAAAACACTTAAAGATATATGTAATAGTAAATATCAGAAGAACTAAAACAAATGTTTACCACTAGTTACCTTTGTGAGTGAGAAGACGAAGACTTTTATTTTAAATTTATATTCTTCTGGGCTATTTGAAAATTATTACAATGTGGATGTATTTTTTGAAAAAAACACTTTCATATAACAAATATGAAATAAGCTTTATGAACAAACAATGTGAAGTAAACAAATATGAAACAAACTTTCAAGTAACAAATTATGCTACATCTTCCAATGGAACATAAAGATGCAATTACATAGAACAAAAATAATCTACACAGTTAACAATGAAAGATGTTCCAATATATCATTATGTGAAAAAATAAAGTTATGAAAAATATGTATTAAATTCTGAAAGTATACATTTGGGTATACTTGGGGAGGAGAAAAGAAAATCTCTTTGTTAGCGGAATATTTTAAAAACCATGAACATGCATTACTCATATAATTATCATATTCTAAACTAATAAATTTTAATAACTAATAAGAATTCTAGATGTCGCAGGTTTCTGAGAAGTGTTAGATCATAGTATAGCGATATATACCAGTTGGGAGGATAAAAAGCTTTCTGTTTTAATGCTGGAAGAAAGTCATGGAGCATCCATTAACATATCAATTTGATCACTTTTATTGCCATTAATTACCGACCATTGATGCACTACCTATCTTTTATTTAGAATTTCTAAAGAGATGACGACAATAGGTCAGATCTTACCTTCCCACATTGACTCCCTTGCGCAGTATTTACTACAACCTTGACTCTCCACACATGAATTGTGAGAATAGCTTCAATCATTTAATCAGACCATTATATATACGTAAATTCTATTTGTTGTCAAAATAAGCAAACTGTCCTACATTCTTATTTATCCTAGAATAAAAGATATTGACAATGGAGTACTATGTCCATTTTTGTATGCTTTTAGAAACATTAATTTATTTGGGTATATAAAATAAATAATTAAGATCTATTTGTTTAGTTGTATTAACATATGTGCAGAGTCAAGAAGAAGGCAAGATTTAGGTGTTATAGCTCAAATCAGATCGTTTTTGTACCTTAAATTCAAATGTCCCTGGGAAATACCTAATTGCTTGTCTAATCATAAAGAAGAAAAGCTATATGTTTGAGAGTAATCGAAGGCTTCCAATTTAAAATGACAGAATTGCCTCCTACAGGAATGAGAACCAACACAGAGGAAAAAACTTGATATATCAGTCAACACATTGTGAACAAATATGGTATTTCATTAGATCTTTCTCTTGTTTGTTATGATACTTTTAAGTCTTTTCCTTTTTGATTCTTTTGGACTTGTTTTTATGTTTCATATATTGTCAGATGGTCTTCTTGTTTAACACGTACTGATTCTAACAAATAGAATTAGCTAATGTTATAAAATCTGTTGTTAATAATGACTTAAATATAAATTACAGTATTTCACAGCACAAATAATTGGCATTTATCTGTTTTTTTCCGAGTGTAAGTTTTGTATAACAAGCAATTCAGCATTGTATTGCGGGCCTACTGTGTGCCAGGAACTATCCTAGAGAATTGGAATATGTCAGTGAACAAAATAGAAAAAGATTCTTTCCCCCACAAAACAAAATCTGAAAATATTATGCACTGTGTTAGAAACTGAATTGAAAAGAGAAACATATACTTGCTCTCTTTCACTCCAATGTTTTTAATATTCTTAGAAAACTTATGGATATTATGAATTCATAGATAAAAATGCAAATCCAGATGGAAACTGTGACCTGCATGCTGGGATTGCAGAGTACCAGGCTGTATTGGGAATTAGAAGCCTGGCAGATGATGGATGGTGACAGCATTGTTTCACTTAATGAAGTGGCTATTGAAGCTTAAAAGGGGAAAGATGACAAAAGGGAACTGAGCACTTTTGTCTGTGGAAGAAGAAAAAGCTTTATATTATACCAAGGAGAACTGAACTCACTACTTCTTTTTGAACTTCATTAATCTTTTCTGTGAAAATCTATCTCATTGTCAAGCAGCTTGATGGCCACTTTGGGAAAATGCTTTGCTTCTTCATAATGGAACCAATGCCTTCATTATCCTGAGGCTCCAGTGATATTCCACCTTCACAGAACTAATAAGACCAGCAATGCTCTGGAGAAGTCACTGTGAAGATGCCAAATGGTACCGTTGAGACAAAATTTTGCCTCCTAGGGTGATTTTTCTTTTAATTTGTTACTGAGTACAGCAACACATAGAAGAGCCAAATGACGTTGCTGAGAATTTTTATGCAGATACATTTATATTTGAGTACAAGAAAGAGAAGCTTTTGAAGTTCTAGTGAATCTTTTCTGTAGCCTGATCTTAAAGTTTAATAGTGCAAACTTTCACTGAAGTCAAAAGGCAAAACAAAATGTCACAACAAAAATACATATCTATGAAAATCCACACTTCTAAAAGCAGTCATTTTCCAGTGCCAATCCCCAAAGCTTTCCACAGTCCTTATTTATATCTATTTTTATACAAAGAAAGCAGAAGAAAAACACATGCAAATTACCTAAGATTCCTTCCTTTGGAAAATATTCAAAATCCAGCACTATTTCATTCTTTGAATGTTACAATATAGACTTTTATTAGCAGAAAAATCATTTTTTCATATAAGAATATCTAAGTAATTAGAAAATATTTTTAAATTGAATAACTCATTATTAATCATTGTTTTTCTTTTAAAAACCATTGGGCAGGCAGCTTTTGCTTTTAATGTGTAGTCAATTAAATCATTTTGGTGCTGTAACATAGCTCTGCTCTATCACACTTTGCTTTCACAATGCCTTGATGTTTTGTCTTTGAGAAGACTTTTTTTTCTTTTAAATCACAGGTACTTATTTTCAGCCTTGTTTTCCTCCATCGGTTCCTGCGTCTGTGCAGTGGGTGGAACTGGCTGTATATCAGCTCCAACCCTTTAATGATAGGGATTACAGACTAAAAAAATAGCCTAGAATGCCAATGGCTGTGTGGAGAAGGCAGAAAATGAGGACAATGTCTGCTGCAGGCCTAATACTTTGCCTTAAAAATGTAGTGTGTGTTCTTGGGGTTATTATTCTTCTATGGTTCAGAAGAGAATTTAGAAAATTGGAGTTAGCATTTGTCTTTTATTATCTTTAGTTAAACTTGTACATAGAATAGGCCAAAATAGAAACACTGCTCACATCTGACTGTGAATGTGAACATTCAGAATAAACAAGTAGAATATTAAAAATGAGAAAATAAAAGGGTTTTTTTAAAAGTGTTAGCCATATTTTTCTTTTCAAATGTTCTTTGAGATGTAACTGGCAGCCAGACTAATCCAGGATCCAGTTTTTTGGCTAATCACACAAGGAGAACATAAATTAATTGCAGAATTTCAATTACAAATTTATTTGAATCCAATATTTCTTCTGCTTTTATGGTTTATTAAATCAGCATAAACTACAAGTTAACCACGCTATTAAACACATAGATTCAGGTACTTGAAATTAAATAGATCTAAGATGAGAATTAGACAGAAGTAACTTACAAAGTTTCCTCTTCCATATCATTTTTTACTTAAAATGTTGTTATTAACAATTTTTCTAAATAGAGGTTTCCACTTTCAGCACTGACATGTAAAAATCCTGGAAGTTGTTACTTGTGTCCTTACGACAAGAAAATACTGAACAAATGCAAAATCAATGACTCTTATTAGATGTGCCAGAGAAAGGAGTTTCCATAGGCTAATGTTGAATGTTACAGCTGAGACCTATTTACTGAGAACAAAAGCTGCTGGAACCATAGAGTAGTAAGCACACTTAAATGGTAATTTTGATAAATTGTTTGAAGCTGAATTGCTGGCCTGAGATTGAGAATTTCTTAAGAGGGCATGTAGACATAAGAGTGCCCCAATAATTTCCTGGGTTTTGCCTCCAAGAATCCAACCACATTCTTGTGGTAAAAATCCAAGAAATATCACTTTGTGGCTTGGGCAGGGGCAGGAATAATCATTGTGGAAATGTCTTGGTCATTCTCCATAACAAAGGACTATTTTCCAGGGGGAAAGACTGTAACAAAGCTTTGTTCCAAAGCAGTGGGGGACTGGCATTCCTCTCACTCTTGCCCACTCCAGTTTTTCTGTTCTTTCTGAGGAAGTAGGGAACTATATAAGACTTAACACATGTAAATGTCATAGAAGAGAAACGAGTCAATAAAAAATTGAGAAATCTTCAACAACAACATCAACTGACAGAGCTGCACCAAGACTACTTAGCTACTTCCTCCTAAGTGTCATAACTGCTTCACCCCACCCAGCAAGTGCTTTCACATTTCCTGTATTATTCAGGGTTCTGCAGAGGTAGAGAGCCAATAAGATATATGTGTATATAAAATGGAGTTGATTAGGGAGAATGGCTGACATGATAAAAGGCAAAGTTCCATAATAGGCTGTCTGGAAGCCTGGGAAAGAAAGAAGCCAGTGGCATGGCTCAGTCCAAGTCTGAAAGCTTCAAAACCAGGGAAGCTGACAGCATAACCCACAGTCTGAGCCCAAGTGCCCAAGAGTCTTTGGGAGGCTACTGGTGCAAGTCACAGAGTTCAAAGGCCAAAGAACCTGAAGTCTGATGTTCAAGGACAGGAGGAGAGGAGTCAAGCATCTGGCACAGGAAGAGAAAGAAAGTGAGAGAATCAGCAAGCTGCTTATTCCTACTTCTGCCTGCTTTGCTCTAGCTGTGTGGGCAACCGATTGTATGGTGCCCACCCATACTGATGATGGGAGTTTCTCTCCCACTTTATTGACTTATATGTCCATCTCCTCTGGCAACCCACCCATACAGACACACCCAGAAAAATACTTTAGCAGCCATCTAGGCATCTCCCTATTCAGTCAAATTGACCCCTAATATTAACCATCACATTCTGCTCCCAGCCTCTCTTCCCACTTAGGGGGAGATCTTTCCACACTGAAACTAGCCTGTGAAGTCTGCAAGTGGTGACTACTCCACCAAATGCACATACATCAGTATAAGACAACAAGAAATATGAAAAACCAAGAAGACATAATACCACCACAAGAATGTAGAGGCTGACCCCAAACAAATGAAAGCCTACAAACTTCCTGACCAAGAATACAAAGTGATTATTTTAAGGAAGATCAGCAAACTCCAGGAAAATACAGAGAAATGACTTATTGAAATCAGAAAAGTGATAAGTGATTTGAAATGAAAAATTTAGCAGTTAAAATTATTTATTTAAATTATATAATTATAGTAATAAATAATTATTAAATGATTAATATTTTAAATTAATTATTTCTATGAATATCTTTATTTATCATTAAATAATTTTTGCATTATTAAAAAAATCAAGTAGAAAATTCTAGAGCCTAAAAATATAATGAATGGAAAAAAAAGTTAATACAGAAAGTTAACAGCAAATCAAGTAGAAGAATCTGTAAATTTGAAGTAATGTAAATATACTGAGAAAGCAGAAAAAAGAAAACAAAATAAATAAGAAGAAAGCTTATGAGATTTATGGAATAGCATCAAAAAAGGAAAACCCAAATCATAGAAACTTTATGATGAGAAATGGGGGAAAAAGTGGCAGAAATTTTATTCAAATATATAATAGCAGAAAACTTTGCAAATCTGTGGAAAGATATAAATATCCCGATACAAGAGGTTAAGTGTCCCAATCAGATTCAATCCAAACAGTCTACATCAAGACATTGTAATCAAACTGTCAAAAATCAAAGACCAGATACTGAGAGCAGCAAAGGATGCAAATCACGTATCAGGGAGTTTCAGTAGTTTTAGCAGGGGACTTTTTAGCAGATATAGATCAGGAGAAAGTGGAATTATTATTCCACTTTCAAAATGGATATTTTGAAATATTCAAATATTCAAGCATATTCAAAATGCTGAAGGAAAACAATTGTGAACCAAGAATACCATACCTGGCAAAGCTCTTCTTTGGAAATAAAGAGGAGATAGATTTCCTAAGCAAACAAAAGCTGAGGGAGTTCATCATCACCAGCTCTGTCTTACAAAAAATGTTAAAGGTAGTACTTCAAGATGAGATTAAAAGATGCTAGTTAGGAACAAAAAAAATGAAAGTATAAAACTCACAGGTAAAAATAATTTCACAACCATATTAAGAATACTCTGATACTATCATGATGGTGTGTAAATTACTTCTGTCTTTAGTATGAAGGTTAAAAGACAAAACTACTAAATAATAGCTGCAATAATTTGTTATGGGATAAACAATACAAAAATATTTAAATTTGGTATTAAAACTATAAAAATGTATGTGGGTGGAGTAAATACGTAGAGTTATCTTATGCAATCAAACTTACGTTTGTTATCAGCTTAAAAGAGCTTCTATATAATATATAAAATGTTTTACATTAAGCCTCATGGTAACCACAAATAAAAAAGCTATAGTAGATATGCAAAAGGTAAAAAGCAGAAAATCTAAGGCATGCGACTAGAGAATATTATCTAATCACAAAGGAAAACAGCAAGAAAAAAAAGAAGGACAAAGGATCTACAAAACAACCAGAATACAATGAGCAAAATGGCATTAGTGAGCCCTTACCTATCAATATATTACCTAGAAGATAAACAGATTAAATTCTTCAACCAAGAAACACAGAGTGGCTAAACAGAGTTTTAAAAAAGTCAATTATGTGAGTCATTTCACTTTTTAAGGACACAAATACAGTAAAGTGAAAGAATGAAAAAATATATTCCATTCAAATGAAAGTCAAAAGACAGCAAGGGTAGCTATACTTTTATTTAAGTAAAAATCTGTATAACAAGACAAAAAGGATCATTATATAATGATAAAGGGTTCAATTTATCAAGGAGATGCAGGAGTTATAAACATGTATGCACCACCAATCAAAACATCTAAACATATAAAGCAAATATTAATAAATCTGAAGAAAGAGATAGACTGCAATATAACAATAGTAGGGGACATCAATATCCCACTTTGAACAATGAACAGATAATCCAGACAGAAAATCAATAGCAAAACATTGAACTTGAACTATACTTTAGACCAAATGGACCAAAGAAACACATACAAAGCAGTCCATCCAATAGGGACAGAATACACATGTTGGTTTAGAATCATATCACATGTTAGGCACAGAACAAGTCTTAACAATTTTAAGAAAATTGAAATAACATCAAGGATTTTTTTCTGATCACAATGGCATGAATAAAACGGTATAAATGGAGAAATTCTGGAAAATTCACAATATGTGAAAATTAAACAACATGCTTCTGAACAACAAATGGGTCAAATAGAATTAAAAGAGAAATTATAAACATCTTGAGACAAACAAAAATAGAAAAACAACATATGAAAACTTAGGGGATGCAGCAAAAGTGGTTCTAAGAGTGAAGTTAGACCTACATGAAACATATAAACACCTGCATGAAAACAGAAGCAATATATCAAAGAAATAACCGAACACATACTTACCTGGCAGGGGAGATACCATGATCATGAAGGCGGTTTTTCCAGGTCGAAGCTTATCCATTGCAGTCCCGATATGCTGACCCCTGTGATTTCCCCTAGGAAACTGAACTGCATAATTTGCGGTAGTGGGGTACAGCGTTCACGCTTTCCCCTGAAAGAAAGAAAGAAAGAAAGAAAGAAAGAAAGAAAGAAAGAAAGAAAGAAAGAAAGAAAGAAAGA